>NC_051083.1:61086375-61278875 GCF_004664715.2 Peromyscus leucopus | reverse complement strand
CCCAGGCACTGGCTCCCATCTACCCCGAACTGCACTTCCGGGAGATCCCATGCCGCCTTTTTACCTCTGCCAGCACCCAGCACAAACACGATACATAGATGATATATAAGCAGACAAAACCACTCATTCATACAAAATTAAATTCAAAACATCGAAAGGGGTGAGATTACTGGATACAGCTACCACGTGACCAATCAAAAGTGAATAGTGTCAGGGCTGGAGAAATGGTCAGCAGTTCTTGTTCTTCGCTCTTGCAAAGGACCCAAGTTTGAACCCCAGCATCCACATTAGGCAATTTTCAACTAGCTCTAACTCCAGCTCCAGAGGCTCTAACACCCTCTTCTGGATGCCACGGGCACTCGTACTTACATGTGCACACACTACCTCCAAATACAAGTAATGGTGTTATATTCTTGAATCTAGAAATTCTACATTAAGAAATGGATTTCCACTGGGCAAACTTCACTGAAACATTTCACTATTAGGATAAGAATTTGTACTGTATCAGGCTGATAAAAGATAAAACAAAATATAAAAAAAATTAGTTTTCTCCAAGGGAATCTCACTGGGAAATAAACTACTCTAAAGGGTAGGCTGTATGCCCAGCAATAGATGGTCAACAGAAAACAAATTCAACAGCATCACTGGCAGTTCCTTATCTCATAATGTCATATCAGGGCTTAATTTTTTTTTTACCTTAGTTCTTTTTAATATATATACATATATGGATATAAATATATATTTCTAAATGTATACTTAGTTAAAAGTGTTTCATTATATGTTATGCATATATGTGTGTGCATATTTGTGTGTGTATATATGTATATGTATATGTGTGTGTATATATATATATATATATATATATATTATATATATTTACTCCCTCCCCCCAAAAAAGAAATGGATTTCAGCTAGGCAGTGGTGATGCACCCCTTTAATCCCAGCACTCGGGAGGCAGAGGCAGGCAGATCTCTGTGAGTTCGAGGCCAGCCTGGTCTACAGCGTGAGTTCCAGGACAGCCAGGGCTGTTATACAGAGAAACCCTGTCTCAGAAAATCAAAAAGAAAAAAGAAATGGATGTTATGGGACTGGAGAGATGGCTCAGTGATTAAAAGCATTGGTTGCTCTTCCAAGAGGTCCTGGGTTCAATTCTCAGCACCCACATGGCAGTTCACAAACTTCTATAACTCCAGTCCCAGGGGGGCTCTGATGCCCTCTTTGGCCTCTGAGGGTTCTTCATGAACATGATGTACATGTAGGTAAAACATCCATGCATATAAAATATTACAAAATCATTAGTAATAAAGAAAACTCATAGCCACAGGGAGGACTTTTGAAAGAGTAATTTCTATGCTATATTTGAAAACAAAACACTGCCACCCTGGCATGGTGGCTCACACCTGAAATCTTAACGCCAGAGAAACAGAGGCCAGCCCTGCTCTACACACTGAATTCCAGGTCAGTCAGAGCTACACAGTGAGACTTTGTCTCAAAAATCTCCTTCCCCAAAAAACCCAATGTGTTTTACATCTATTCTACGTACTCTATACATTATTCTCTATATAGTTCGTAAATAAGTTCTTGGAATGGCCCACATACAGAAGCATTCAGTGAACTACTGTCTTTGAGAGCAAAACTCGAAGTAATCTTAAAATCCAGAGATGAAGAATTTGCGTTAATAAAAGCGGTTCAGCTAGCAGGACAATACTACGCAGTCACAAAACGATGAGTGACTGTCACCAGAGACTGATCTTCAGGTGTGATGGTTGGCTTTACTCTTGGCCTGACACCTGAGCAGGGAGCCCCACCACCTGGGGAAGCGTCCTTGACTGTCTAATGTAGGACACCCTGACTGTGGGCAGCATCTTCCGGTAATGGCTCAGACTTTTAAAGAGGGGGAGGGGCTTGCAAGGAGAGAAGCCATTGTCCCTCTGCTCTCTTGACTTTGCTTCTCACCTTCAGAACAGACCTGAACACTCTGCCTGAGGCCAACACAGGGCCCAGCTGCGGATCCTACGAAACCCAACAACTTGGAGGTGTTGGTGAGATTGCCCTACTGAACAACCTGCTCAGCTGAGATCCTTCCGGGAGAGGGTTCAGAAGCCTGCAGTCTGCAGTCTGAGGAAACCAGATCAGCTGAGGAGTTGACCAACGAGCAAAACGTGACCTGGGAACACAAAAGAAGGCGCCGCCCGGTCACCGAACCAGATCACCAGAATCATAAGTATACACTACACCGACTGGGAACAGGTAAACCCCCATCTCCAGACTGTCAGACCAGGTCTCTAGCCCCTAGGCCCTACCCATCAGAGTCCCAGGGACTAGACTGCTACCTTTCCCTGCTCTCCGACCAAAAACACACACACACACCCCTCACCTTCAAGTTGATTTGCCCTGTTGCTGCTGCTGCTGATCTGTCACTTAAGTCATTGACTAAGGACACGGGACTATCCAGGAACCTTCCAGGTTTTGGGCTCCAGGTTGGAACTGTTGAGGCACCTAGCCTGGTGGACTGAGAAACTGTCAGTGTCCATCTCTAGAGCCGTGCTTCTCAACCTTCCTAATGCTGTGACCCTTTAATACAGTTCCTCATGGTGTGGTGACCCCCAACCATAAAATTATTTTCCTTGCCATTTCGTAACTGTAATTTTGCTACTGTTATGAATTGTAATGTAAATATCTGTGTTTTCTGATGATCTAAGCCTATCCCATGAAAGGGTCGTTTAACAAAAAAAAAAAAAAAAAAAAAAAAAAAAGAGTCACGATCCATATGTTGAGAACCACTGATCTATGGTGAGAGATAGCCACTGTGGGCTCCCATTGCTAAGGCACCCAGCCTCAAGGACCAAAACAACTACCATGTTCTCAGCCTCTCAGGTGTGATAAAAATGCTGAATCTACCAATTCTTTTAATACGGATTTTCATCTCATGAGTTCTGTTCCTCTAGCGAACCCTGACTCACTATCAGGATATATGTGTAGTGGAAAGAGCAAGGCACAATGCAGTGGACATTGTACCCTGCAGCTTACGTTCTGTGAAAGCATCTGTCAACATATAGAATCTTTCTAGAGGATATATTAGAAGGCCGCAACTGCAGTTGACTCTAGAGAGGAAAATGAGGTGAAGAATAGAGAAGGAAGGGGATTTTACTTATCCTTTGCAATGCACCTTCCTGTAGACTTTGATTTTCTTTGTGTGGTGTTAGGAATTAAATCAAGACCTTGGATATACTGCACCACTGAGCTACATTCCTAGGCCCAGATTTTTTCCTTTTTAAGAAAATATTTACTATTTGGTGCTAGTAAAGTCCTGGTTATTGGGGGAGACTCTACAACCACTAATTTACTAAACCAGCATAATCCCTAGCAACAAACAGCCTATAAACATTTGTCCTTATACCCGAAGATTAAGTGTAGTCCTCATCCTTCATCAAGGAAACGTCTCTTTGCAACAGATGGAGACCACTACAGAAACCCACACCAATCAGACTGCAGAGCTGTGGGGCCCGGTTCCAATGCACACATCTATTAACAGTCCTGCACGTAAGGCGCAGGGAACATTGTGGAAGAGGGGGAGGAAAGACTGTAAGAGCCAGAGGATCCTGGAGTTTGCTGTGAGCCTATGTCTCACCAATGTGTCTGCCCAAACACGCGCTGAACAAGGATGCCACCAATGAACTTACCAAAGCAGATGGGGAAAAGCCCACGAGGCTTCAAGCCTCCACAGAGAACTGCGGGCAGCCAAAGACAGCTGAGAGAAGGAGAGGCAGTCCTCCCCAGGGAAGAGCACACCACCTGATTGTCCAGTGCCAAACCATCAACCCTGAAAACATACACACAAGTGACATTATATGGACTGAACAGGTTATATTTAGGAATACATGTATCCAATAATAATTAGTGAAAAGGGAGGCCACAAATGTGAAGGAGAGAAGAGGGGGTATGTGGAAAAGTTTACAGTAGTGATTTTCAACTTTTTTTCCCCCTCCCGGAGCTGAGGACCGAACCCAGGGCCTTGTGCTTGCTAGGCTAGCACTCGACCACTGAGCTAAATCCACCCCAGTTTTCAACTTTCAAATGCTGTGACCCTTCAATAGAGTTCCTCATCTTGTGGTGACCCCCAACCATTAAATTATTTTCAAGCTGCTTCACAACTGGCATTTTGCTAGTTATGAATCATAATGTATATATCTAATATGAAGATGTTCTTAGGCGACCTATGTGAAAAGGTTGTTTGACGACCCCCAAAGCAGTCACAGCCCACCAGCTGAGAACCACTGTTTTTGAGGGAGAAGGAGGAAGGGAAAAATATTGTAATTATAATCTCAAAAATAAAATGAAGCTGGGGGAGGGACAGAAGGGGAGGGAGGGGGAATTGGAGTTGGTGTGTAAAATGAAAAAAAAAATTAATAAAATCTAAATAAATTTCTCACCAGGCAGTGGTGGCACACACCTTTAATCCCAGCACTCGGGAGGCAGAGGCAGGTGGATCTCAGTGAGTTCGAGGCCAGCCTGGTCTACAAAGAAAGTTCCAGGACAGCCAGGGCTGTTACACAGAGAAACCGTTTCAAACAAAACAAAAACAAAAACAACAATAACAAAAAAGTAAGATCTTGGGGTTGGGGATTTAGCTCAGTGGTAGAGCACTTGCCTAGCAAGAACAAGGCCCTGGGTTTGATCCTCAGCTCCAAAAAAAAGTAAGATCTTGATTTTAAAAAAGTTTGTGACTTATCATCAGTAAACATTTGATCTATGTATGTATTTTATAGTTTTAAAAATTGTCTAGGGGTTGGGGATTTAGCTCAGTGGTAGAGCACTTGCCTAGCAAGAACAAGGCCCTGGGTTCGGTCCTCAGCTCCGGAAAAAAACAAAAACAAACAACAACAACAACAAAAAAACTGAATTAAAAATTGTCTAGCAGTGATGGCACATTCTCTTTTTTAGCCTCTTTTTAATTTTTTTTTCATTTTACATACCAATCACAGTTCCTCCTCCCACCTCTCTCCCTACCCCACTGCCTGTCTACTCATCAGAGAGGGTAAGGCCTCCCTTGGGGAGTCAACAAAACCTGGTACATGCAGTTGAGGCAGGACTAAGCTCTCCCCACTACCCCCGCTCCACCCCCATGTCAAGGTTGAGCAAGGTGTCCCACCATAGGGAATGGGCTCCAAAAACCCAGTTGATGCATCAGGGACAGGTCCTGATTGTTAGTTATTTGGCAGCGCTCTTACCCTTCGAGGAAATGTCACAAAACACGACAGAATCCACTAACAGAAGTTTTATTAAGCTAAGAAGATAAGAGGAAAGGACAGACAAGTGCTCAGGCCTGCAGAAGAGACACGTGTGTGGAGAAGAAAAAGGAAGCAGAGAATATGGTGCCAGCTTATAAAGGCTGGGTGGCACAGGCGTACACAGGTCCATGTGGCTTCTCCACGCATGCACATAGATCACATGGTCATGTGCGCTCTTATGCAACCATGCAAAGCCACAGGGTTCTGGTCACATGAGACACCTTGACCCGGAAATGGCTATTTTGACCTGGAACTGGCTAGGTGGAAGTGTCTAGGTCTGCCGGGCATGCGCAAACATGCCCAACTATAGGGGCGTGTTGTGGGTCTACCATCCCTGTCACTTTTTTTTTAAAAAAAGAAAAAAATTGTGGTTGAGTGGGTATGGGGCGATGTTTCTCTCAAAGACTGCTTCCGGCTGAATAGTGGGCGTCGGTTGGCTCTTGGGGGAAATGGGGAGGGTAGCTTGTAAAGTCCTGGGATGATGGGGGGGGGTCCTGGAATGAAGTTCTGCCATCCCCTTGTTCTGCAGCTGTCCATCCGTGCTGTGGCTAGGAACCTTCTGTTTGACAAAATACTGTTGACATACAAAAAGCTTAGAGAAAAAAGAATCATTATTTTATTTTTGGAGTTGGCATTTATCTGAGGTAGATCTGGCCTTAATACTCTGCTTAATTTTTATCTGAGACAAGCCTTATTAGAGGTAGTTTATTTATTAGTTTAGCATTTAGGAAATGCAGGTGATCAGTTGCTGAGTATTGAACAATGATAGATTGTTGTATTATATTTTTCCTTACCACCTGGATATTTTTGATGGTCTTTGCTGTGGGATGGTCTGTATGTCAAATTTCTCTGATTGGTCAATAAATAAAACACTGAGTGGGCAGTGGCCAGGCAGGAAGTAGGTGGGACAAGGAGAGAGGAGAATGCTGGGAAGCGGAAGGCTGAGGCAGAGACACTGCCAGCCGCCGCCATGACAAGCAGCATGTGAAGACGCCGGTAAGCCACCAGCCACGTGGCAAGGTATAGATTTATGGAAATGGATTAATTTAAGCTATAAGAACAGTTAGCAAGAAGCCTACTATGGCCATACAGTTTGTAAGCAATATAAGTCTCTGTGTTTACTTGGTTGGGTCTGAGCGGCTGTGGGACTGGAGGGTGACAAAGATTTGTCCTGACTGTGGGCAAGGCAGGAAAACTAGCTACAGGTCTTTTTTTGCCTCCGGCTCTGTGTGGCCCTGGTTGGGAAAGAAAGGGGTGATACCTTATTCTTCTGGAATTGGTGACAAGGTAGTGGATCCTGTTGTCCTCTGGAGCTTGAGAGTACAAGACCCTGTTTGTTTCACTGTATATGAAGAGAGATTTTTCTGGGATGGAGGTGAGATAAAAGGTTTTAGATGAGACAGGTGGACCCAGCGAGGAAAGCCCTTGAATTTAGCAGCTGTAGGAGTCACAAGAATTACCTTGAAGGGTCCCTGCCACTTAGGGGAAAGGGGTGAAGACCAGCGCCTGGAGGGAAGAGAAGAACCTGATCCCCAATGTGTATTGGAGGTGGACAATTACTGTCACACGGCTGAGGTAATGAACAGTCTGCGTAGCTCCATAGGATAGACCTTAGGTGATATAAAAGGGGAGTTAACAGGCTATCTGGAACAGTTGGAGGGTTGGATAAAAGGCCTGGTGTTAGAACTGGCCTTCCATATATTAGTTCAAATGGAGAAATTGAAAGATGCTTTTTGGAAGAGCACTGAGCCTGAGAAGAGCTAGAGGCAACAATCTTACCCAGTCAAGGTGAAGTTCCTGTGACATCTTAGTAAGAATAGTTTTTAAAGACTGGTTGGTACGCTCCACCTTTCCTGAGGATTGAGGATGGTATGGGATATGAAAATGCCAAGGAATGTTAAGAGACTTAGCTAGTGTCTGAGAAATCTGAGAGGTGAACTCCAGGCCATTGTCAGACTTAAGAGAAGCAGGAAACCCAAACCGAGAAATAATTTCTCAGAGAAGGAGGTCTGCAACTGTCTGAGCCGGCTTATTAGAAACCGGATATGCCTCTACCCAACATGAAAATGAGTCCACCATCATGAGGAGATATTTAACTTTCCTGATGGTAGGCATATGGGTAAAATCAAGCTGCCAGTCAGTCCCTGGAAGGGAACCTCTAGCCTGGTGGGTGGGAAAAGGCTGACTCCTGTACTTGGTATTGGGATCTGTTTTGTGGCAGACTGCACAAGAGGCAGTGATAGTTCATAAGAACTGTAAGTCCTCAGAGGTGGGCTGCAGGTGAGCTTTTACGAATTGAGACAGAGCAAGATTATTAGGATGAAAGAGCTGGTGTAGATAGGAAAGAATTTGTCTAGTGTTTGGAGTTCCCTATGAGAGTATAAGCTGCACTGTATGGATTCCCTGTGGTGGGTGGGGTGAGACTTGGCCCTGGAGGGCTGCTGTCCTGGCTGCCTGGTCAGCCCAGTTGTTTCCCCTAGAGATGATGGAGCTATTGGTCTGATGAGACCAGCAGTGGACAATTCCTAATAGCCCTGGGGAGGTGGGAAGCCTCCAGCATGGCCATTATTTGGCCTGAGTTAGATACAGATCCCCCTTTTGCTGCAAGAAGGCCATGCTCCCTCCAAATAGCAGTGTGAGACAGGAGGATATGAAAGGTATATTTGGAGTGTAAATATTTAAAGATTGTCCCTGTGCCAATTGGAAGGCATGGGTGAGAGCTATCAGCACAGCCTGTTGGTTAGTGGTATGTGTGGGTAATGTCTGTGCCTCTATTATCTCAGTATCTGACACTGTGGCATAACCCACTTTACGGGTCCCTTCATGTAAGAAGGAGCTGCCATCTGTGTACCAGGTATGAGTTGTCTGAGGCGATGTGCCCTCCTGCATGTGTGAAGAATGGGGCAATAGTTCCTCTAAGGTTTCAGTGCAGGAAAGAGAAGGAGAATAGTCAGCATTAGGTTGAGGGAGGAGGCTTGAAATATTCAGAGGTGAACAAGTCCGGAAAGTAAGTGTGGCATCCTCTAGTAATGCCACCTGGAGAGAAAGAACCCAGGAAGGAAGTAAAGTTTGTAAGCCTTTATAAGTTAAAAGATGGGACAGATTATGATGAGAGAAGACAGTAATGGGTGACCCAAAGCTTAGCTTCTTTGATTCCCAAATAAGGAGCTCTGCAGCTGCTAAGGCACGGATGCAAGGTGCCCAGCCCTGACTGGTAAGGTCTAACTTATTTGACAGATAGGCTACAGGTGCAAAGGAGGGTCCCAGCTGATGCCCTAGGGTCCCCAGGACAAATCCCTCCTTCTTGGCTACATAGAGGGAGAAGGGATGGGTTAAGTCTGGAAGACGAAGCCCTGGGGCCTGAAGAAGAGCCTGTTGGAGCTTTTGGAAAGGTTTGGTGACAGGATGGAGGAGGGGCTCATGTGGTAAGCCCTGAGCTGCCTCATATAAGGGGTGAGCAAGGAGAGAAAAAGATGGAACCCAAGACCGTAGGAAGCCAGCTATTCCCAGGAAGGACAGAATCTCCTGTTTAGTAGAAGGGACTATAAGAGACTGGATTAGACGCTTTCTGTCTACAGTAATCTCCTTGTGAGTTGGAGTAATGGATAGACCCAAATAGGTGACCTGGGGAGTGGACAGCTGAACTTTAGAAGGAGATACCCTGTAACCTCAGCTGGATAAGAAATTTAGGAGAGCAGAGGTGTTAGTTTGGCTAACCTGTAAGAACGGGCTACAGAGTAAAATATCATCTACATACTGTATTAGTTTAGAGCCAGGGAGAGACAGAGAAAGCAGGTCAGAGGCCAGAGCCTGATCAAATAGGTGTGAACTGTCTCTGAATCCCTGTGGCAGAACAGTCCAGGTCAGCTGTGTGGACCGGTGAGTGTCAGGGTCAGTCCAGGTGAAAGCAAAGATATTTTGAGACTGAGGACTGAGAGGAATAGAAAAGAAGGGGGTCTTTGAGATCTAGAACTGAGAAGTGAGAGGTTCCCGAAGGGATAGTGGACAGGAGAGTATAAGGGTTAGGCACTACAGGATCGAGGGGGACCACTGCAGAGTTAATGAGTCGGAGGTCTTGAACCAGGTGGTAGGTTCCATTAGACTTTTTAACTGCAAGTATGGGGGTGTTAAAAGGTGAAGAGGTTGGGCAGGGCAGCTTTTTCCTGAGAAGGTCAGAAATGTTGGCTTAAGTCTTCTCAGGCTCTGGATTGGGAGAGAGTACTGAACTTGGATGATATATTTGGTAGGGTCCTGTAACTAGATAGTAACAGGCTGATGGTGCCTAGTTATAGAAGGGTTCTGAGTGTCCCAGACTTTTGGGTCTACCTGAGAGGTTGGCAAGGGAAAAGAATTGTTAGAGTCAGTAGAGTGAGTGGCTAGGAGAAGGAGGAGGGGAGCTGCTGGCGCATCTGGGATGAGGCAAATGTGTGGAGTGAAAGAAATGGATGTTCCTACCTTAGCTAGAAGTCCCTCCCCATTAAAGGTACAGGGCAGCTTGGCACCACTAAGAATGTGTGTGTGAGAGGGATGCCTCTGAAAATGCAATTGTGTAGTGGTATCTGATGAGGTAGGTAAGGCTGTCCCCCTACCCCGACAATAAGGAGATGAGCAGGAAAGGTGGGCCCCCAAAACTCTCTCAGGACAGAGTAGGTGGCTCCAGTGTCCAAAAGGAACGAGATGGGGCACCCATTTCCTTTATTATTACCCTTGGTTCCCTGTGTGAGATGGGAGTGGCCGGGGCAGGAACCGGGCAGTGTCAGTCCTCGCTGTAGGCCAAGCCTAGAAAGTCAGCCAGAGGGTGGTCTTTGTCTGGTGTTCTTTTTTTTTTTCCAAGACAGGGTTTCTCTGTGTAGCCCTGGCTGTCCTGGAACTCACTCTGTAGACCAGGCTGGCCTCGAACTCAGAGATCCTCCTGCCTCTGCCTCCCAAGTGCTGGGATTAAAGGCGTGCGCCACCACCGCCCAGCCGTCTGGTGTTCTTATGTCGCTTGGGACATTAGGACAGTCAGCTGACCAGTGACCCTTTTGGCAACACTTTGGACAAGGCCTTGTCAGTGCCCTTCGTGGGGCGGTGGTGCAAGCCCGGGCCCAATGGCCTTCTTTCCTGCACTTGAAACAGGGACCAGATGGTTTTCGGGGAGCCAGTCGGAAGGTGCTTGCCAACATCTGGCAGTTCCTTTTTGGGCCTTCTCATCTCTCCCATGGTACACCTTAAGTGCTATCACCAGCACATCTGCCTGTGGAGTCAGAGGGCCGTTCTCCAAATGTTTAAGTTTATCTCTAATGTCGGGGAAGCTCTGTGAGGCAAAGTGGGTCACTAGCAGCTGCCTGCCCTCAGGGCTCTCTGGGTCTAAGCTAGTGAACTGAAGTAGAGCCTTGGTGAGCCGCTCTAAGAAGTGAGACGGATTTTCATCCTTATGCTGAATTACCATTTTTAGTTTTTTTTTTTTTTTTTTTTTTTGGTTTTTCGAGACAGGGTTTCTCTGTGTAGCTTTGCGCCTTTCCTGGAACTCACTTGGTAGCCCAGGCTGGCCTCGAACTCACAGAGATCCGCCTGCCTCTGCCTCCCGAGTGCTGGGATTAAAGGCGTGTGCTACCACCGCCCTGGCGAATTACCATTTTTAGTTTTTCATAGTTTACTGGTTTTAAGGCAGCCTTACAGAGACCTGTCAGGAGACAGGTAATAAACCTATCTCTGGCTAGACAGACACCCTGGGTGTTATAGTCCCAGTGTGGTTCTTGGTCAGGAACCGCCTCACCTCCTGGGGGGTGTGAAAGGTTAGTCTGGTGAATTTTGTCTGCATGGGTCCTAGCCTGTTCCCATACCCGCCTGCGGTCCTCAGGAAGTAAATTATTAGAAAGTGTCAATTCCATGAAGGAACAGTCGCCCTAGGAGTAGGGGTGGGAGCCGGAGGTCGGATAGGTGGAGGTTTATTAACAGGATCTAAAGTTAGAGATCCCGGAGTCAGAGAATCCTCCGGTTTAGGCATAGCTAGGAGCATATGAGCAGGAGAGAAGGAATCCAGAAGAGATGGTTTAGCACTGAGAAAGAAGAAAGCTATTATGTAGGGTAACTCTTTCCATTTGCCTGCTCGCTGACAGAAATTAGATAACTCCCATAAAATATCGGGATCTAAGGAGCCGATCGGCGGCCATTTTTTGTTGTTTTCTAAAGCATATTTGGGCCATTTCTTACTACAGAGATGGGTCAGCTTAGGAATCTTTATGTAAGGCATCAAGCTGAGAGGTTTTAAAGCTTCAAGAAGACAGCCTAAGGGAGAGGAAGGACTAATAGGGTTGGAAGCCTTGTTTCCCATGTCTGCAGCAGAGAGGCAGAAAAATAAAAAATAAAAATAAAAAACAAACATAATCCGGAGCCAAGGCCCAGGCATCCCCAAAGGCAAGGACGGATACCGGGCACAGGCCGCTAATTGGCTCATCAGACCCAGAAGCAGGGGCCCCGCCACATGAGGCAAGGATTCCCTGGGAATCCAGACAGCATCTACCGCTTCGTTAAGCCGGAAGAATGTGTTGCCCTCACACCTTCCCCAGGATGCACCCAACGGTGGTGGTCCCACTGCGAGGAATATCTCAGGCTGCAGACATGGGAGATGGCTAGAATTTAGGCCTGCAATAAGGGCTGACCATAGCCAATAAAGACTGTGGCAGGGGGTTCCCCCGGTTTCAAAAATACTTAGTGAAGTGCCAGACGCTCAACAGTCTCTCACAGATTCAGGAAACCGTTTTCGCTAGCCGAAAAGTGGGGGACTCACCAATCAGAGAAGTGGTGTTGGATGTAGTTTGGTGTGGCCAGGCGAAGGAAGAGCAGTCTGTCGTGAACGGAGTAGAGTCCCCAGTTTATGGGTTTCCAGGTGCAGGGCACCCAGAAGCGCCCGCTTGGTCACGGCACCAGATGTTAGTTATTTGGCGGCGCTCTTACCCTGCGAGGAAATGTCACAAAACACGACAGAATCCGCTAACAGGAGTTTTATTAAGATAAGAAGATAAGAGGAAAGGACAGACAAGTGCTCAGGCCTGCAGAAGAGACACATGTGTGGAGAAGAAAAAGGAAGCTGGGAATATGGCGCCGGCTTATAAAGGCTGGGTGGCGCAGGTGTGCATAGGTCCATGTGGCTACTCCATGCATTCGCGTAGATCACATGGTTGCATTGTGTGTTCTTATGCAACCATGCAAAGCCACGGGGTCCTGGTCATGTGAGACGTCTTGACCCGGAAATGGCTATTTTGACCTGGAACTGGCTAGGTGGAAGTGTCTAGGTCCGCCGGGCATACGCAAACATGCCCAACCGTGGGGGCGTGTTGTGGGTCTATCACTGATCCTACTGCTAGGGGCCCCACAAACAGATCAAGCCACACAACTGTCACCCACATTCAGAGGGCCTAGTTTGTTCCATGCAGGTTCCCAGCTGTCAGTCTAGAGTCTTTGAGCTCCCACTAGCTCCTGTTGGTTGTCTCTGTAGGTTTCCCCATCATGATCTTGACCCGCCTTGCTCATAGAATCCCTCTTCCCTCTCTTCGACTGGACTCCAGGAACTCAGCCTGGGGCTTGGCTGTGGATCTCTGCATCTCCTTCCATCAGTTACTGGATGAAGGCTCTATGATGACAGTTAGGGTATCCATCAATCTGATTACCAGGGGTAGGCCATTTCTCGGACCCTCACCACTATTGCTAGTAGTCTAACCTGGGGTCATACTTGTGGATTCCTGGGAATTTCCCTAGCATCAGGTTTCTCCCTTACCCCATAATGTCTCCCTCTCTCAAGGTCTCTCTTTCATTGCTCTCCCTCTCCATCCCTCCCCCAGCTTGACCATTTGGTTCCCTCATGTTCTCATCCCCCATCCCCTACCCTCTCCCCCTCCAATTTACCCAGGAGATCTTATCTATTTCCCCTTCCTAGGGCGAACCTTGCATCCCTCTTAGGGTCCTCCTTGTTAGCTAGCTTCTCTGGAGCTGAGGGTTGCAGTCTGGTTATCCTTTGCTATCTAGTATCCACTTATGAGTGAGTACATACTGTGTTTGTGTTTCTGGGTCTGGGTTACCTCACTCAGGTTGTTATTTTCTAGTTCCATCCATTTGGGTGACACACTCCTTTAATCCCAGCACTGGCGAGGCAAAGGCAGGTATACCTCCAGGTTCCAGGCCAGCCTGGTCTACAGAGTGACTTCCAGGACAGCCAGGGCTTCACAGAGAAACCCTGCTTGAAAAAAAAGGACTGTGCAACAATGGAACTTTTAGCTTCGAGTTGGTGGCGCACGCCTTTGATCCCAGCACTCAGGAGACACAGGTAGGTGGATCTCTGAGTTTGAGGCCAGCCTGGTCTACAGAGTGGGTTCCAGGACAGCTCAGAGTATACTGAGAAAGCCTGCTAAAAAACAACAAAAAAGTTGTTTATTTAAAATTTTCAATTTGCTTTATTTTTATGCTGCATGAGTGTTTTTCGTGCACATATGTGTGTGCACCACATGGATTCTTGGTGTCCACAGAGGTCAGAAGAGGGTACTGAAAAAAAAAAGAAGAGGGTACTGGATCCCCTGGAAGTGAAGTTATAAATGTTTATGAACCACCATGTGGGTCCTGGGAATTGAACCTGGGTTATTTGCAAAAGCAACAGATGTTCTTAACCACTGAGCAATCTCTCTAGCACCACCTCATTAGTTCTTGCATCTCAATAACAATTAGTCATTGAATGCGTGCAAATCTATCTCCTAAAGTCTCCTAAATCCATCCCATCCTCTCCAACCCCACTGCCGTCACTTCAGTGATGTCCATTTTCATCTGGACTAAGCCACCAGGCCTAGGGACACATTTTCTTTCCTCAAGCCTGACTTCTTTTCTGTATCACCAATTCAACATATACTCTAAAGCCAGAGTTAATCTCTCTAAACCCAACTAAGCCTAATAGCAGCCTACATCTGTTTACAATTCTGCATAATCCAGCAAGATCAAGATAAATTCCAGCCTCCTCGCCATGGCCTCTGGGGCTTTGTGGCATGCTGTGCCTCTGCATTCCTTCCCAGCCCTCTTTGCCCTTCCTTATTCAAGTGTTCAACACTCAAGCTACACTGGGCCACTTGCACTGTGTACACGTGTGCTCCTTGCTGGGTCCTGGCTCTGAGTTTTGCACGTGCGTTATCTATCTGGCTTTAGACATGTGTGCTGGGGTTAAACCCATTGCTTCTGACTTGCTAAATACAAGCTTAGCCACTGAAAGTACGTGCTCAGGCCTGTACAGTCAACCTGACAGAAAGAAAAACTACAGGACAAAGACAGCTACATTCTTGGAAGTCATTACTGTATTATCTAAAATTGAAAGCTCAGCATGATGGCTCATAACCCGTAGTGCTAAGCCCTTTTAAAGGAGGATGAGGCAGGATTCCCATGATTTTGAGGCTAGCTGGAGTTGCATAGTGAGTTTCATATTTACACAGTGAGTTTTGCATTTATTATCGTGTGTGCATGACGTGAACATGTGGCAGTTAGAGGACAAGGTTATGGTGTTAGTTCCAAGGATTGGATTCCGGTCGTCAGATTTGCAAGGCAAGTGCCCTTACCCACTGAGACGTCCCATCTCACCAGCCTTTAAGCAACTGTGAAAAGTGACCATTTGGAGGCAGGAGAGATGGTTCAGCCGTTAAGAGAATGGCTTCTCGTGCACAGGATCAGGGTTGTATTCTTACCACAAACGTGGTGGCTCAGGGCCATCCATAACTCCAGTTCTAGGGGATCAGAAGCCCTCTTCTGGCCTCCTTGGGCACTGCACTCATGTGGTACATTCAGGAGCAACACTCATGTGCATCTTTTGAGCTGGGGCGGGTGAGGGTGACAGGGGTGTCACTGTGTAGCCTTGGTTAGCCTGGAGCTTGCAATATAGAACAGGCTGGACTTGAAGGCAGAGAACCATCTGCCTCTGCTCCACAAGTAAGTGCCTGGTGCCTGGTTGGAGGAGGTTGTTTGTTTGTGTGCCTGTTTTAAGAGCAGGTATGTAGTTCAGGCCTTAAAGTAGAGTGTTGGGGCCAGGCAGTCGTGGCTCACGACTTTAATCCCAGCACTCGGGAGGCAGAGGCAGGAGGATATTGGTGAGTTCGAGGCCAGCCTGGTCTACAGAGTGAGATCCAGAAAAGGCGCAAAGCTACACAGAGAAACCCTGTCTCAAAAAACCAAAAAAAAAAAAAAAAAAAAAAAAGAATGTTAGGGTTACACATGTGCACCATAACATCTGGGTCACTTAGGAAGCTTTTAATACTAGTTTCTGGGCAGGTGAGATGTCTCACCAGGTAAAGGTGCTTGCTGCCAAAGCCTGATGACCTGAGTCCAATCCCCAGGACTGACTTTGTGGAAGGAGGGAACCGATTCCCCAAATCCTCCCTTTGACCTCCACAAGTGTGCCATTGAATGCATGTACGCACACCGCACACAAGTCAGTAATTGTAAAGATTTTCCAAGATCACATGCCAGACACACTAAATAACTATGGCGGTTTGTTTTTTGTAAGATTTACTTTTATGTGTATTGGCATTTTGTCTGCATATATGTGTATTGCATGCATACAGTGCCAGCAGAGACCAGAAGAGGGCATTGGATCTCCTGGAGCTTGAGTCACAGATGGTTGTAAGCTGCCATGTGGGTGCTAGGAACTAAACCTGGGTCCTCTCAGCCACTACTCTTAACTATCGCACCATTTCTCTAGCCCCACCATGTTTGGTTTAACGTATGTCTAACACCTCTTCTCCTTTTAGGAGGTAGAAGTTCATTTTGCTTCTTAAATGTGACCTGGACTTAGTCACGTGCTTCTAAAGAACTGAGGATTCTGGGCTGGGGATGTAGCTTAGTCAGTGGCAGAGCACTAAGCTAGCACATGCAAGCTCCTAGTTTAATTGGTAGTACTGCTTTCATGTGCGCATGTGTAAAGCAATGGGAAACATCCTTCAGTTCTGATAGTCTCTAAAATGGATAACTCCAGTCTAAGAATGAGGACAATCTACAAAACACTTGAAACAGACTCTTCCAAAATAAACTAGTTATGAAGGACACAATATCTAAATGTAACTAAATGTCATGTGGGGTCCCAGATTGGATCCTGCAGCAGAAAAGAAGACATTAATACAAAAAAGCAGTCCAACCTGAACAAAGAGACACCGCTCATGGGACTGGAGCCCTGCTCATTTCCTAGTACATGGATCACACGGATGCTCCTGTGTAGCTAGAGTTTTCCTGTCTTGCCCACAGTCAGGACAAATCTCTCTCACCTGCCAGTCCCACAGCCGTTCAGACCCAACCACGTAAACACAGAGACTTATATTGCATACAAACTGTATGGCCGTGGCAGGCTTCTTGCTAACTGTTCTTATAGCTTAAATTAATCCATTTCCATAAATCTATACCTTGCCACGTGACTGGTGGCTTACCAGTGTCTTCACACACAGCTTGTCATGGTGGCGGCTGGCAGTGTCTCTCAGCCTTCCACTTCCCAGAATTCTTCTCCTCCTTGTCCTGCCTATACTTCCTCCTGCCTGACTACTGGCCAATCAGTGTTTTATTTACTAACCAATCAGAGCAACACATTTGCCATACAGAACATCCACAGCACTCCTGTGACAGGAAGGCAAGAAAGGGGCTATACAGCAAGTCTCTACTGTGCACACCTATGATCCTGGCACTTGGGAGGTAGAGGCAGGAAGATCAGGATTTTAAACCTACCTTGAGCTAAATAGGAGTTTGAGGCCAGCCTTGACTACCTGAAATCCTGTATCAAATGAACAAGAAAAGAAAAATTTCCCTGTGAATCTAAAATTCTTTAAAAGTAAAATTACTTTTTTTTTCTTTTTTTCTTTTTCGATTTTTCAAAACAGGGTTTCTCTTTGTAACAGCCCTGACTGTCCTGGAACTTGCTTTGCAGACCAGACTGGCCTTGAACTCACAAAGATCCATCTGCCTCTGTTTCCGGAGCTGGAATTACAGGTATTTGACACTAGCTGGGGTGGTGGTGCATGCCTTTAATTCCAGCACTCGGGAGGCAGAGGCAGACAGATCTCTGTGAGTTCGAGGCCAGCCTGGGCTACAGAGTGAGTTCCAGGAAAGGCACAAAGCTACACAGAGAAACCCTGTCTCAAAAAAAAAAAAAAAAAAAAAACACGGAAAAAAAAGGTATTTGACACCACACCCAGTTTAAAATTACTTTTCTTTCAATAAAACTATCGAAGAAAAAGAATTTCTAAAAACTAGGTGGTAAGTACGCATCCAGTTGTGATGGTACATGCCTTTAATCCCAGGGCAGCTAGAGCTATTACACAGAGAAACCCTGTCTTGAAAAACAAAAAACAAAAAAAAATAGGCCCTAGGCTCAATCTCCAGACAAAAGCCAGAACTACATGAAAGGTCTGTCCATGTTGGGGATAGGTCAGAGGTAGAGCACATACTTAGTGTGCAGGAAGTCCTGGGCTCTGTATCCAAGCATGCATATGTTCGAGCATGCACACACACAAATCTTTACTGTGAACCAAACATTATTCTAAGCACTGTACAATGCACTTTTTCTTACTTTCTTTTTTTGAGATAAGGTCTCCCTTGCTGCCTAGAGTCAATCATTCATCACTCAGCCTTCCAAGAAGCTAGAACTACAGATACTCATCAAAGTGCCTTGGATGTTCATGTTTGCAATGATCTTATCATCTTACGTTTACAAATGATAAACTAAAGCCCTGGGGATTTACCAGAAGGTCAGAGTGTGATCAGAGGAGCTTCCTTCCAGGGACATAGCCTCCAGCACAGCAAGGTCCAGGGCTTTTAAAAGGTTTTTTTTTTTTTTTTTTTTTTTTAAAGACAGGCTCGCTCCTACCTGTCCGGGGACTTGATTTTAGACTAGGCTGGCCTGGAACTCATAGAGATCGGCCAGCTTCTGCCTCCCCCCAAACTCCTGTTAAAATAAGGAATGCGGTTAGGAGTGCTAAGATTATCGGCGTGCAACACTACACCAGGCTGTATTTTCTGTGTTTAAGTGTTTTGCTTGCATGCATGTACATGCACTGTATTCCTATCTGATGCATGTGGAGGCAAGAGGGTGTCAGGTCCCCTGGAGCTAGAATTAGAGACAGCTGGAAGCTGCCATGTGGGTGCTGGGAACCAAACCTAAGTCCTCTAACAGGAGCAGCAAGTGCTCCTAACTTCCTTAGCTTCCTTCCTTCCTTATTTTGTATTTTGTTTTTGAGACAAGGTCTCTACATAGTCCTGGCTGACCTGAAAATCACTGCGCAGGCCAGGCTGGCCTTGAACTCAGAGTCCACCTGCCTCTGCTTCTTTGTGCTGGGTGTGCCACCACACTGCACTTAAAATAAATAAACCTTAAAGATTTCATGGCCACACAGTGGTGGCACAAATCCCAGCACTTGGAAGACAGAGGCAGGTGCATCCCTGTGAGTTCGAGGACAGCCTGGTCTACAGAGTGAGTTCCAGGATGGCCAGGACTACACAGAGAAACCCTGTCTGGGGGGGGGGATTTCATGTTGAGAATAGACTAACTCCAAGGCAGACATTATGGTATACAGCTGTCATCCCAGTACTTGGAAGGTGAAAGCAGGAATTAGGAGGTCAAGGCCAGCTTCAGCTACATGAACTCCTGTCTCCAAGAAAACAAAACATGGAAAAACAAGAACAGAATAACTCCAACTGCTCTAAGTGTATGAACTTCTGCTCATTCTGAAGAGATGGAATAGTTGACAATTACTAGGCGCTTACTATGGGTTAGTGTATTCATCAATTTGCTATCGCTCAATATGCACAAAGCTACATCGTTGTCAAGGAGAACCAGTTTATGTAGCTGATAATTTTGGAAGAAAGCTCAAGCTTGGGTAACCATATCAACTCAGCCTCTGGTGAGGATCTCCTTGGCTGTGTCACATTGTAGAGGATGGCATCATGGTGACAGCTCAGGTGAGAGGTGGAAATCATGTGGTAAGACAGGAAATCTGAGAGTGGGGTAGCGAGGGGTTAGTCTTAGGCTTCTATAAAATTCACCTTCTCAAGAACTGCCTGGCCAGGCGGCGGTGGCCCACACCTTTAATCCCAGCACTCGGGAGGCAGAGGTAGGCGGATCTCTGTGAGTTCGAGGCCAGCCTGGTCTACAGATCTACAGAGCGAGTTCCAGGAAAGGTGTAAAGCTACACAGAGAAACCCTGTCTCGAAAAACCAAAAACGAGAGAGAGAGAGAGAGAGAGAGAGAGAGAGAGAGAGAGAGAGAGAGAGAGAGAGAGAGAGAGAGAGAGAACTGCCTGGAGTTCCAGATACTATCTGACTCTCCTTTCTGGGCAGTGCCCTAGTGAACTGGTAAGCCTCAGTCACGAGACCACCACTTTCAATTGTGCCAGCCTTGAGAAGCAAGCTTGCAAGCTTACCACCGGTGACCCCACTGGGGACACGTTGAACTCACATGCAATCACAGAAGCCATATCTACTTTACTGACAAACCCCCCTATGAAACTCTAACCGTGTCAGATAGCTGAGGAAGTGGAACCTGAGTAAACTGCTCAAGGTCACCAACGGTCTACTCAGTATGACAAAGACTGCACTCTTACAAAGAGCACATTACAATTCCAAGGCCCTTGGATCTGAAATGGGGATTCTTGCTAAAATGTTTTCTTCCTTCCGGTCCAGGAAGTACTTCAGCTGGAATCTGGAGTCCCAGCTGGCATTTCACTTAGAAGGTTGGAGGGGGGTGGAGAGAATAGAAAGTTTACTTCAAGCAAGGAAAATGTGTTGGCCTAAATCGTCTATTTGGCAAACCCAGTTTGCAAATCGTTTATGATGTTTTTTGAGACAGGGTTTCTCTGTGTATCCCTGGCTGTCCTGGATCTCACTCTGTAGCCCAGGCTGGCCTCGAACTCACAGAGATCCACCTGGCTCTGCCTCCCGAGTGCTGGGATTAAAGGTATATGCCACCACTGCCCGGCCGTTTATGATTCTTAATCTCAAAATATAGCACTATTTAACTATAGATGTGTATGTTTGTTACCATGGTCACCTAGTGCTTCTGTTTTCATAGTCGCCTAGAACATTTGTTCTTTTGTTTTGTTTTTCAGGACAGGGTTTCTCTGTGTAGCCCTGACTGTCCTGGAACTTACTCTGTAGACCAGGCTGGCCTCAAACTCATCAAGATTCTCCTGCTTCTGCCTCCTGAGTCCTGGGATGGAAGGCGTGTGCACCACCACTGGCAGAACGTTTCTTCTTTACACTTGAAAAATATTAAGACTTCTGAAGAAAAATGTCCTTTTTTGTGAATGTGCCTCCTTTCTGCATGTGTGCCTGTACATAGTGGGTTGGATTTCTTGGGACTGGAGTCACGGAAGATTGAGAGCTGCCATTTGGGTATTGGGAATTGAACCCAGGTCCTCTGAAAAAGCAACTGGTGCTTTTAACTCTGGAGCCATTTCTCCCTGAAAAAAAAAAATTCTAACAACACTTGTTTCTTTTTGAGACAGGGTTTCTCTGTGTAGCTCTGGAACTCACTCTGTAGACCAGGCTGTCCTGGAACTCACAGAGATCCACTTACCCCTGCCTCCTGAGTGCTGGGATTAAAAGCATGCAACACTATGCCCAGCAATTTCTCTACTTTTGATCATGTATTTGTATTTGCTTCTACTTTCCCAACATAGCCATTTCCTTCTCTTAGGTAGTCCTTATTTCATAAGAAAACAATAAAGCAAGCCATTTTGCCATCATCTTTTTTTTTTTTTTTCCCCCCGAGACAGGGTTTCTCTGTATAACAGCCCTGGCTGTCCTGGAACTCTCTCTGTAGACCAGGCTGGCCTGGAACTCACAGAGATCCACCTGGCTCTGCCTCCCGAGTGCTGGGATTAAAGACATGCACCACCACTGCCCAGCTATTTTGCCATCATCTATGAGACATCTCTCTATCTACTAAAAAGTAAATAAATTCCACTTTGCTATTTGACTGCTTCTGACACATTACAGAATTACTGTAATTACATGTGAGTCAAGTTGGGCTATGTTTTTTTTTTTTTCTTTTTTGAGACAAGATCTAACTATAGCCTTGGCTGGCCACACACACACACACACACACACACACACACACACACACACAGCATACATTCATACAGACACACAAATAAAAATACTAAATCTATTTAAGAAATCTTGACTATTGTTGGGCAGTGGTGGCACACATCTTTATAGGAGGCAGAGGCAAGCAGATCTCTGTGAGTTCGAGGCCAGCCTGGTCTAGTTTCAGGGCTACACAAAGAAACCCTGTCTGAGCCGGGTGGTGATGGTGAATGTCTTTAATCCCCACACATGGGAGGCAGAGGCAGGTAGATCTCTGTGAGTTCGAGGCCAGTCTGGTCTGCAGAGTGAGTTCCAGGTCAGGCACCAAAACTACACCTGTAACTCCAGTTCCAGGTACATCCAACACCACTGTCCACACATAGACACATGTAATTAAAAATAAACTAAAAAGTCAATAAAAATTATGGTCATATATTTTGTTTATTTACCACAGGAACATCTGTCAGGATTTTACTACCATGCTCTAGGGGCTATCTACGTTAGAGTAACAGGTATGTATATTACCAAGCCCAAGAACCGAAATTTACAAAGATCAAACTTGGCCCGTTGGGATACCTACTAGTGCAAGAGCAGCTTCTCTGGAATTTCTAGACGGTGCTCATTTGGGAATAGTGCTAAGTCAATTCTCCAAAGCTCTCCAATTACAATCACCTGGAAGAGGTAGTATGCTTGCCTTGCACATGGGAGCTTCTGGGACTGGAACACAGTCACCATGGTTCTCCCACAGACATTCTGACTCAGGTTCCACTGATGCCTAGCAGTCTCTCTCTGTGTGTGTTTCTTGAGACAGGGTCTTGTGTAGTCCAGGCTAGACTCAAACTCATTGTTCTGCCTCGGCCTCCCCAGTGCTGGGATTCCAGGCAGAATCAGTGTTTTTTTAAAGCACAAAGAAGATGAGGGCCTTAAAAAACAAAAAAAATAGCATACAAGTCTTTCACTTGCTGGGTTAGAGTTACCCCAAGGTATTTTATATTATTTGAGGCTATTCTGCAGGGTATTGTTTCCCTGATTTCTTTCTCAGTCTGTTTGTCATTTGTATATAAGAGGGCTACTGATTTTATGAGTTAATTTTGTATCTGACTACTTTGTGAAAGTGTTTATCAGTTGTAGAAGTTCCCTAGTGGAATTTTCAGGGTTACTTGTGTATACTATAATATCATCTACAAATAACAATACTTTGAAACAGGGTTTCTCTGTATATTTTGGTGCCTGTCCTGGATTTCACTCTGTAGCCCAGGCTGGCCTTGAACTCACACAGATGTGTCTGGCTCTGGCTCTGGAGTGTTGGGATTAAAGGCGTGCTCCACCACCGCCTGGCCAGGTCTCTGATTCTTGTGCCTTCTTCTGGGACTCTTTTACTTTCATGTTTGCTTGGCTTGTCCAACTTTGATATAATGATTTTTGTTTTATCTTGTTATACTTAAATAAAGTTTACTGAACACCTAGTCCTGGAAAAAAAGCTATTTTCATTAAAGAGTTCAGGATAAGCTGGGTGTGGTAGAACATGCTTTTAATCCCCTCACTCAGGAGGCAGAGGCAGGCAGATCTCTGTGAGTTCGAGGCCAGCCTGGTCTACAGAGTGAGTTCCAGAACAGCTAGGGCTACACAGAGAAACAAAAACACAAACAAACAAACAAACAAAAAAAAAAACAGAAATTCAGGGTTAGATTAGGTCAAGTAAAGAACACACCGAAACCAAGCTCCTAGAAATGACACTGACTTCTCCAACCTACTTGCCATCTGGTTTCTGCACTCACCATTTCAAAGAAACTGCTTTTCTCAGGCTCCTCAATTTCCACATCCAAAGCATAACTTCAGGCCTTATGTGACTGGCCATTCATAAGTACTGGAAACTGCTAACCATTCTACCCTTAGAAAGACTCTTCATTTGGCTTCCCTCAAAACTGAGTGTATCTTGCTTTCCACATACTTCTCTGGACAATTTTTATATTGATTCTTTTGGAATTTCACATCATGCACCCCAGTTCCACCAATTTCCCAGTCCCTCTGTATCCACCCTTTGCCCTTGTAGTACCCCCCCAAAAGGAAAACTTAAGAAATAAGAATAAAATACAAATAAGAATATTAATTTTTGTTTTATTTTGTTTTGTTTTTTTGTTTTTCGAGACAGGGTTTCTCTGCGTAGCTTTGTGCCTTTCCTGGAGCTCACTTGGTAGCTCAGGCTGGCCTCGAACTCACAGAGATCCACCTGGCTCTGCCTCCCGAGTGCTGGGATTAAAGGCTTGCGCCACCACCGCCCGGCAAGAATATTAATTTTTTTTTTGGTTTTTCGAGACAGGGTTTCTCTGTGTATCTTTGCGCCTTTCCTGGAGCTCACTTGGTAGCCCAGGCTGGCCTCGAACTCACAGAGATCCGCCTGGCTCTGCCTCTCGAGTGCTGGGATTAAAGGCGTGCGCCACCACCGCCCGGCTAAGAATATTAATTTTTAAAGAGCTTTTGTTTTTGTTTTTTTAAAACAGGGTCTTATGTAACTCAGATTGCCCTAGAACTCACTCTGTAGACCAGGCTGACCTCAAACTCACAGAGATCCACCTACCTCTGCCTCCTGAGTGCTGGGATTAAAGACGTGCTTCACCACTGCCTGGCTCTGGCCAATTTAAAAAGTTTTATTTTGAGCCAGGGCTACACAGAAAAACCCTGTCTTAAAAAAAAAAACCTGCCTGGACTGAGTCTACCAGGCGATCTCAGTCCTCGGGGGAGGCTTTGCCCTGGAGGAGGTGGGAATGGGGGTGGGCTGGGAAGAAGGGGAGAGGGGCAGGAGTGGGGAGAACAAGGGAATCCGTGGCTGATATGTAAAACTGAATGGTATTGTAAAATAAAATAAAGGGAAAAAATAAAAAAGAAGAAAATTGAAAAACAAAACAAAAAAACCAGTTTCATGGCTTTAAAATTTTTATAAAAAGCCTCAAACAAGGTAGACAGCAAGGACATACATCCTTGGTTGTCCATAGACTGCCACACTCACAAGAAATTTTGAACACAGGAAGTAAGAACTAATGTTTTAGTTAGCATACAAAATAGTGGGTTTTGGGTGGCAGAGGCAGGCGGAGCGGCGGCAGCAGAGGCAGGCGGAGCAGCAGAGGTAGAGGCAGGCGGAGCGGCGGAGGCAGAGGCAGGCGGAGCAGCAGAGGTAGAGGCAGGCGGAGCGGCGGAGGCAGGCGGAGCGGCAGAGGCAGAGGCAGGCGGAGCGGCGGAGGCAGGCGGAGCGGCAGAGGCAGAGGCAGGCGGAGCGGCAGAGGCAGGCAGAGCAGCGGAGGCAGAGGCAGAGGCAGGCGGAACGGCAGAGGCAGGCAGAGGCAGGCAGAGCGGCAGAGGCAGAGGCAGAGGCAGAGGCAGGCAGAGCGGCAGAGGCAGGCGGAGCGGCAGAGGCAGAGGCAGAGGCAGTTGGAGCGGCAGAGGCAGAGGCAGGCGGAGCGGCGGAGCAGAGGCAGGCGGAGCGGCGGAGGCAGAGAGGCAGGCGGAGCGTTGGAGGCAGAGGCGGAGGCGGAGGCAGAGGCAGAGGCAGGCAGAGGCAGAGGCAGGCAGAGCAGCGGAGGCAGAGGCAGGCGGAGCGGCAGAGGCAGAGGCAGAGGCAGGCGGAGTGGCAGAGGCAGAGGCAGGCGGAGCGGCAGAGGCAGAGGCAGGCGGAGCGGCAGAGGCAGAGGCAGAGGCAGAGGCAGAGGCAGAGGCAGCAGAGGCAGGCGGAGCGGCAGAGGCAGGCGGAGCGGCAGAGGCAGGCGGAGGCAGAGGCAGAGGCAGGCGGAGCGGAGCAGAGGCAGAGGCAGAGGCAGAGGCAGAGCAGGCAGCGGAGGCAGAGGCAGAGGCAGGCGAGCGGCAGAGGCAGGCGGAGCGGCAGAGGCAGAGGCAGGCGGAGCAGGCAGAGGCAGAGGCAGGCAGGAGCGGCAGAGGCAGAGGCAGAGGCAGAGGCAGGCGGAGCGGCAGAGGCAGGCAGAGTGGCAGAGGCAGAGGCAGGCGGAGCGGCAGAGGCAGAGGCAGGCGGAGCGGCAGAGGCAGAGGCAGGCAGAGGCAGGCGGAGCGGCAGAGGCAGAGGCAGAGCAGAGGCAGGCGGAGCGTTGGAGGTAGAGGCAGAGGCAGGCAGAGCAGCGGCAGAGGCAGAGGCAGAGCAGAGGCAGAGGCAGGCGGAGCGGCAGAGGCAGGCAGGCAGGCAGCGGAGCGCAGAGGCAGGCAGGCAGCAGGCGGAGCGCAGAGGCAGGCAGGCTGAGTGGCGGTGGCAGAGGCAGGGAGAGCAGCGGCAGAGGCAGGCAGGCAGGCAGAGCGGCGGCAACAGAGGCAGAGGTAGGCAAGTGGAGCAGCAGAGGCAGGCAGAGGCACAGGCAGGCAGAGCAGCGGTGGCAGAGGCAGGCAAGTAGAGCAGCAGAGGCAGGCAGGCAGAGCGGAAGCGGCAGAGGCAGAGGCAGGCAGAGTGGCCACGGCGGTGGCAGAGGCAGGCCGGCTGAGCAGCGGTGGCAGCAGTGGCAAGCAGAGCAGCAGAGGCAGACTGAGCAGCGGCAGAGGCAGGCAGAGGTGTAGCGGCCGAGTCGTGGTTGTAATAAATAAAGACCAGAAACTAAGATATTACCTGCTAAAGAGTTAGTGAAAACAAAGAGATTAAGAGCTTGGAACAGGGACGCCTTTAATCCCAGCACTCCAGGAGGTAGCCATCTCCGTGGGACAATACCAGAACAGACCCGAACACTCTGTCTGAGGCCAACCCAGGGCCCAGCTGCCGATCCTAGGAAACCAACAACTTGGAGGTTGTTGGTGAGATTGCCCTACTGAACAACCTGCTCAGCTGAGATCCAAAAGGTGCCGTCCAGCCACCACCAAACCAGATCACCAGAATCATAAGCCTACACTACACCGACTGGGAACAGGTAAGCCCCCATCTCCACACCAGCAGATCAGGTCTCTAGCCCCTAGGTCCTACCCATCAGAGTCCCAGGGACTAGACTGCTACCTTTCCCTGTTCCCCCACCAAAAAAAAAAAAAACCCAAAAACCAAACAAACAACCCCTACGACGAACCTAACAACTATTGAAACCATAACTACACTCTGCACCAACTGGGAACAACTGCTCCCAGAGACAGAACCCACTAACACTAAGCTACTCCTGAAGAAACAGAGCCCAACAGCACCGATTTAACCAAGAACTCCTACTGGACCACGACTAACAATTAGAACAAGAGAGGCACCTTCAGTCACAGACACTGCCTGCACCGAGCAGAGGAAGAGATGAGTAGACACCAGTGCAAAAATACAGGCAACAACATAAAGACCTATATGGCAACATCAGAACCTAGTGATTCTACACCTGCAAGACCTGAACATACCAAGACAGAAGAAACAGAAGAAATCAATCCTAAAAATGACTTTAAGAAGATAGAAACTCTTAGAGGAAATGAAAAACTCCATCAAAGAGGAAATAAAAGTTTGTTTTTCATTGCTTATCATAGTTTCAAAAGTTGTTTTCCCAGTGCTGGAGATGGGATGCAGGGCTTCACATGTACTAGGACAAGTACTCTACGGATGACCACTGTGCTACCCCAGCCATACAGTGAGAAGATTCTCACTGTAAAAAGTGCTTTAATCTTGCCCAAGTTAATGCATACAGGCCAAAGACAGCTGTACAGCAAAGCCTTCTCTGACCATTAAACTAGCACCTTCATCCCCCACTTTTTCACAAGCTACATGGCAAAACCCTGTCTCAAAAAACAAACAAACAAACAAAAATTGTTAGAGCCCTGCCAGGGAACCAAATCAATGCATTTTTATTTTTTTGGTTTTTCAAGACCGGATCTCTTTGTGTAACAGTCCTGGCTGTCCTAGAACTCACTTTGTAGACCAGGCTTGCCTCTGCCTTCCAAGTGATGGGATTAAATGCATGCACCACCACCGCCTGGCTCGGTGCCCTTTTTAGCCATCAAAGAAACTTCCTCCTACAGTGGATGGGAACAGAGACCCACAGCCAGACATCACACACACACACACACACACACACACACACAGAGAGAGAGAGAGAGAGAGAGAGAGAGAGAGAGAGAGAGAGAGAGAGAGAGAGAGATCGGAACACACAGCTCTAAATGGGATGTCTCCATCAAATTCTTCCCCTCAGAGCTCAGGGAACCCCAAGAAAGAGTAGGTGGAAAGAGTGTAAAAGCCAGAGGGTATGAAGGACCCCAGGAGAACAAGGCCCTCCCTCTGAAACAACTGAGCGAAGTTCATATCAACTCCCGGAGATATAAATTTTAAACATTTCTTTTTAATTATGTGTAAGTCTCCTGAAGCAGCATGCACAGGGCATATAACGGGTCAGCACCAGGTCCTCTGTGTATACACTGTAGCTTTCACTTTAGTATTGTAGGACTCCCGAGTGTGTGAATGAGTAGGTATGATTCTTGTGCCTTCTCTTGGGGCTCTTTTCCTTCTGTTGGTTTGCCTTGCCCAACGTTGATGTGATGCTTTTTGTTTTATATCTTATTTTTAGGTTTTGTTATTATCTCTTAGAAGTCTCTTCTTTTCTAATGAGAGACACAAAGGGAGTTGATCCAGATGGGAAGGGAGGTAGGAAGGAACTGGGAGGAGTAGAGGGAGGGGAAACTAATCAGAATATATTGTTTGAGAAAACAATCTATTTTTAATAAAATGGGGATATTTTTCTAAAAATAAAAAAAGAAAGAAGCCATTTTTCTTTAAAAATTTATTTTTAGGGCTGGAGAGATGGCTCAGGTTAAGAGCACTGCCTGCTCTTCCAGAGGTCCTGTGTTCTGGCGCCCTCTACTGGCTTGCAGGCACACATGCAGGCAGAACACTGTGTACATAACAAATAAATTTTAAACATTTCTTTTTAATTATGTGTAAGTCTGTGTATATGTGTGTACACATGAGTGTAGGTGCTCAAAGCTTCAGCTGGGTGCCAGGAATCAAACCTGGGTCCTTTTCAAGAGCAGCGCACACTCTTCACTGATTCTATATATGCTTCCTAGGCAATGTTGTCTATCATCTAGGTTGCACAAATCCTAAGCCTTATACAAGCATATGTGAAAATCACATACTTGTAGCTGAAACTTAAGAGCCACTTCTCAGTGACTAAAAACTCCTAAGTCAGAAACACAGGTTCCACTCTCTATTTCCCATTATCTAGTCATTAAGACAGAAGTCTCATTTCATCCCTGCTACCAGTGATTCAGTTATGGTTTATGTCTCAATCATCTACCATCTGGCACCCTTCCTTTCTGTCCAAAATCATACTGCTACCAGAATGACTGTTCTAAAATAACCATCTGATACTGAAGCTGGAAATCTTATCATCTACAGCTATGTTCTCTGTATCCCAACTCAAGTGGAACTACCTATAGTTGGAACATGTTTAATGTCTCCAAGCATTCCCTCTGCCTACAGTGTTCTCCCACTCGTGGCCCTTACAGCTAATGGCTAAACCCTGTTCATCAACTGTTGTTTTTTCGTAAGTTAGGGTCTTGTAGCCCAGGATGACCTAACTCCAAAGCATTCTTTGCCTCAGCCTCCCAAGCGCTGGGATTACAGGTAAAACCACCATGCCTGCCTTCATGATCTAGCTTTTTAGTTTTCTCTGTGGAGTATTCCTATACTTTCTTGGCAGAGTTCAGTCTTCTCATTATGAATATCTTTTTGTTGTTGTTGTTGTTTGTTTTTTGAGACAGGGTTTCTCAGTGTAACATTTCTGGCTGTCCTGGAACTCATTTTGTAGACCAGGCTGGCCTAGAACTCACAGAGAACCACCTGCCTCAAGGATCACTTTTAATACACTAGTATTTACAAGTCTCTCATTCTAGATCTTAAGATCCTTGCAGGGCTGGAGAGATGGTTCAGAGGTTAAGAGCACTGGCTGCTCTTCCAGAGGTCCTGAGTTCAATTCCCAGCAACCACATGGTGGATCACAACCATCTGTAGTGAGATCTGGTGCCCTCTTCTGGTGTGCAAACATACATGCAGGCAGAACACTGTATACATAATAAATAAATCTTAAAAAAAAAAGATCCATGAATGAGAAACTGACAGATTAAATGACTTTGGTGAACCTTCATAATTTTCATTTGTAGATCTTTCAATTTCTAATTTATAAATACATTTGGGGTTATAAATTATAAATGTACTGCCTCCTGTCAACATTGTATACTTCTATTTGATGATTTCTGTGTCAAACATTATATGGAAATGTTTCCAAGTATTTTCTGTATTAACTGTGAATGAATAGAACAAAATAAATTGCCTGTGATGGAAAAAAAAAAGATCCTTGCAATTGAAAACTACATGTTCTCTATTAGTTTTTCATTTTCTTTTTCTTTTTCAGGTCAAGGTTTCTCTGTGTAGCCCTGGCTGTCCTGGAACTTGCTCTGTAGACCAGGCTGGCCTGGAACTCAGAGCCCTGCCTGGGATCAAAGGCATGTGCCACCACATCCAGCTATGTCTCATACACTTAATAGAAATAAGTGGTATAATAAAGAAAAAGAGGCCATGAATTTGAGAGAGGGGGGGGGCTATGGGAAGGGTTGGTGGGAGGAGGTGGAGAGAAATTATGTAACTATATTTTAATAAAAGTAAAAATAAATTTAAGCCCAGCAGTGGTGGTACATGCCTTTGATTCTAGCACTAGGGAGGCAGAGGCAGGCCGACCTGAATTGGAGGCCAGCCTGGACTACAGAGCGAGTTATAGGACAGCTAGAGCTGTTACATAGAGAAATCCTGTCTTGAACCTCCTTCCAATAAATGAATTTTAAAATGGGCAATATAAAATGAATACCATGTACCTATCTAATCTCCCAAGTCAAAATTCTAGAAACCCTTTCCAGTCTTCCTTTTCCATTCCAAGTACCAATATGTTATGAAGTCCTGTTGATCACACCTCTCTCTGAAGAGGTTTCAATGTCACTACTCTTTTCCCCATTCCAGTGCCACCACCCCCCTACTTTAGGCTCCACTCCTCTTAGCCTGAACTACATTTTCTCTCCCCTCCAAACCACTCTCCACACTGCCAGTAAATTTAAAAAAATTTATTACAAAAACAATACACACTAAAAACTCGAACGATACAGAAATAAAAGCAGAATACTTATTCAGTATACATAAACCAAATGAACCACATCCTCTCTATTCCTATCTGCAGAGGTTCACTGTGAACAATTTAACATAGTTTCACATCTTTCCCTTTGCACATACAAGTATATACAAACATATCATATACACCTGTTTTACTCTTACACAAACGGGATCATAACGTGTCTATTATTTGACTCAAATTCTGTCTTCATTCAATATCCAGAAAAATTTTAAAACAAATCTAATGCACTTCTCTAGACTTCATTTCCTTAAATAAAAAATTCACTCACTGGTATCAAATGCAAATCTCTCTCTCTCTTTCTTTCTCTCTTTTTTTTTTTTTGTTTTTTTCAAGACAGGGTTTCTCTGTGTAGCCCTGGCTGTCCTGGAACTCACTTTGTAGACCAGGCTGGCTTCGAACTCACAGAGATCCACCTGCCTCTGCCTCCCAAGTGCTGGGATTAAAGGCGTGCGCCACCATCGCCCGGCTCAAATGCAAAGCTCTTGAAGATATGCTTCCTGTTGTCTTTCAGTGTCATGTCTAGTCATTCCAGCATCCTTTCTGAAACAAGGCAGGTACAAACACATTCTGTCATATCTAGACTTTCAACTTTTCCCTTCATGTTAACACCCTGCCTGGACTTTTTGAGCTGCTACACTCCTACCAATGACTTCTTCAACACTCAGTTTTCAGGTGGCCTCTGGAACACTTCTCTGCTTTTTCACACATGATCTCTTCTCAATTTTTCTTTGTACTTTACAGCTAAGCTTCTTGATTGTATTTGTCTTACAGTTCTAATGATTTATAAACATGGTTTGAACTCTACTCTCCCTCCCCCAACTTGATGACAAGCTCTTATTTAACCTTTGCACTCCAAGGATCTGATAAAATGCTTAGCATGAAACAGATACACAGTAACATATCTGTTGGGATTTCATGATTTTAAGAACATTTACTGAGTACCTACTTTGCATAGAACCATATCCTAAGCATAAAAAGCAACAAAAGACAGTCTTGGCTATAAGAAACTTACCATTTTTCCTATAACTTTTCCTAGGGCGAGGGAGAGCACATTTACATGACCACCTATTATTTTGGATACACAGCCTGTTTCAAAGATTTATAGCTATGTTCCTGTAATCTATTTAGGAACAAGGCATTGTATATCCACGTAAGTAATACATGAACAAACAGTTTGTCCAATATGTTTATATCTTACAGAGCCAGTCCATCAGTACCTAATTCTCTATTCCAGCAGACAGATTTTCATCTATTCCTGCTTGCAAATTGTAAGTGAAATGGTGCTATGTTTCTACACCAAGAACAATAAATGCCATTAAAGGCATGTAATGGGGAAGAGTGAGTCTGCTCTCTCTTCTTGGTAGTGGTTAGGGAAAAGAACTTGCTACTCCAGGATCTGGAGAGATGATTACTATTTACTTATTACTAAACCTAGGGTAGTAATCTGGTGATATCATTATCTATACACATATAAATAAGCTGGGGGAAAGGTAATCGACCAGGCTGATTGAAGAGGCTTAAAGGAAGCCTCATTCATCAGAGTCCAAGTCACTGTCTCCAGCAATGGAGTGGAAATCCTCACTGTCCTCCTCGTCCTCAGAGAGGTGGACCTGGCTTAGTACGCTGGGCCCAGAGCGCTGCTCTTCCTCATCTTCTTCCTCCTCTGATACCTCATACCCACCGATGCTGCTGAAGCTTGTATCCTGGGTGTTCGACTTGGGGTCGGGTTCCTCATAGCTCCCATAACTGAGAAGAGAAACAACATCTCTCAAGCTTGGGAACCACTCACTAGATGACCATTCCCATGCTTTGTACTGCCAAGGGATCAACTCATCTCAACCTCCCCTGGACACTAAATAATGGGTTCTTGACTGTTCCACCTCCCCTAAGAAAAAAATGATCCTGTTAAAAACATTAACTTGTTGACGTTATACATGTGAGAACCTGAAATAAACTTCCTGACACTGACCAACCAACACACACTACCAGCTAACACGACCACAAATGCTGTCGAGCCCCACTGTTTCACCTGCTACTTAGTTTCATTCATCTTGTATCCAAAATCGGGCAGCAGTCCTGAATAATCTAATATATCTTGTCTCTATTACCTCCTTTCTATTCCTGCTTTGTCTGCTGTCACTTAGTTGCCAGGAGTAGTGGTGCATAATTTTAATCCCAGCCCTTGGGAGGCAGAGGCAGGCAGATCTCTGAATTGAGATTAGCCTGGTCTACATAGTGAATTCCAGGACAGTCAGGGTTATAGAGAAACCTTGTCTTGGAATAAATAAATAAATAGCTAACTGATTAAAAATAAGATGCTCATCCCTCAGAAATTTGTTTTTCAATGGTAATAATGAACATCCTTCTGTGTCAATAAATACAGCTCTACTGTTGTGGAATATTAGTTTAAGATGTGTTACATTCATTTATGCTGTGGAATATTTGTTTAATGATGCAAAGATGTGTTGCATTCTTTTATGTTGCATTTGTTTAACTCTGTAAAGCGGTGTTACTGTGTCTGTTTAAGACACTTGATGGTCTAATAAGGAGCTGAATGGCCAACAGCTAGGCAGGAGAGAGAAATGGGTGGGGCTGCCAGGCAGAAAGAATAAATAGAAGAGAGAAGAGCAAGGAGCGAAAAAAGGAGGAGAGGAGGACACCAGAGGCCACCCAGCCTTAAAACCAACCATGGAGTAAGAACGAAAGAAAAATAAATAGAATAGAGAAAGGTAAAAAGCCCAGAGGCAAAATGTAGAAGAGAGATGGGATAATTTAAGAAAAGCTGGTTAGAAATAAGCCAAGCTAAGGCCAGGCATTCATAAGGAAGAATAAGTCTCCGTATATTTATTTGGGAGCTGGGTGGCAGGCCCCCAAAGAGTTAAAAAAAAAAAACAAAAAACAAACAAACAAAAAAAAAACCCAAAACCAACTACACTCTACAGCATAATTTTTTGGGTGGAGTTTTGAGACTGAGTCTTACTATTCAGTTCTATCTAGCCTCAAATTTGTGATTCTCCTGTCTCAACCTTCTAAGTGTAGGGATTAGAGTGTGCCAGACTTAACAGCTGCATGGTATTCTGCTATATGGCTATAACATGATTTATTTAACAGTCTCTCAGTAGTAACATTTAGCTGTTCCCGATTTATGTCACCATTAGACACACTGGGCTGTAATAAAATCTTTGCACACCTTTTTTGTTTGTTTGAGACAGGATCTCACAATGTAGCCCTAGCTGTCCTGGAACTGGTTATGTAGACCAGGCTGCCCTAGAACCCATAGTGCTCTGCCTCCTAGAGTGTTGGGATCAAGGGTGTGCATCATCACGTCTGGCTAAAAACACCTTAATAAAGTGTTCTCATAGGACAATTTCCTAGATGTAGAATTTTAGAACCAAAGGGGGTATACATTTAAATATTTTTATTTAAAGTGATAAAATTGTCATAGTTCTCTCCCATTCACCCTATCTATTTACATATTACTGCCAACCATTTGGGGATGTTTTTTTCTTCACACCCTTTCCAAAAAATCATCACCAATCTGACAGGTAAGAAGCTACATTACATTGTTTATCATACTTATTTGATTATTAGAGAAGCTATAAAATATAGTTATTGGTCATTTGAATTTGTGAATTTCTTAGCTCACGTCTTTTATCTTTTGTTCTTTAGGGCATAGAGCAAGCTTTCTAAAACACAAAGCAGATCATACACTGTTCTCACTCAATGCCTGCCCACATTTGGGTCCTTCACAATTTGGTTCTTACCTATCTCTTTTAAAAAATAATTTTTATTTATTCTTAACTACCTCTTTGAATCATTTCTATTATATGGATCAATTAAAAGCTCTGGCCTACTTGTATTCTTTAAAAATGTCTCACAACTCTGGGTTTTCACATTGCCATTCCAAGTCTCTGGGATATCTTATGTTTCTTACCCTATAAACTACTACTCATATTTGGCTCAGTTTCCTTCTCTAATCAGCTTCATTTCCCATCCCTCTCCATGCCCCAGAAAAACCCTGTGGTTGCCTTTTATGTTACACTGCCATTGCCTGTTTACCTGTTTCATAATTCCTAATAGGCAGAACTCCTTAAAGGAGGGAATACCAAAGCTTATTTTTGTTTTTATTTATAATCAATAAAATGTTTTATCTACTTGCTGGCAAGATGGATCACATGTGCAGTAAATCCAACATGTTTGAAGCCAAAATCATTTTCCCATCCTCTCTGTTTTTCTTTCCTCAATGAAATTTTCATTATTTATCAGACTCAACTCCCAAATTCAACTGAATACTGCTATTTTCTATCCCATGCTACCCTTAAATGTTACTTAACATATAAATTTGATGTTACTTTCTCTCTCTCCTTTTTTGTTTTTTGAGACAGTGTCTCATGCAACCCTGCCTAGCTTTGAACTCATCCTGTAGCTGAGGATTACCTTTAACCCCTGACCTTCCTACCTCTACCTTGAAAGTGTGCACAGGTCAGCATCACCACAAGGAGCTGTTTTGTTTGTTTTTAGACAGAGCCTCAATACATAGCCCAGGTTTGGGGGGTTTCTGTTGTTGTTTTTGTTTTTGGACACAGGGATTTACTGGCCTGGACCTCACTATATAGATCAGACTGGTCTTGAATTCAGAGATCCACCTGCCTCTTCTTAGGCATGCACCACCACACTTGGCTAGCCTTGAATTTAGGGTCTTCCTATCTCATACCCTAAGTATTGAGATTATAGAAGTGTGCCAGCATAGCTGACAACTTCCTTTTCCTGAAAGTATGTACTCCTAACAGAACAAAATCCAAATGCCTTAGGATTCTACTTATGATCCCCTACAATATAGGCTCTTGCTATTTCAAAACTCTTAATTTCTCAACCACCTCCATTTACTTTTGAACACATTTCGTGTTGGATTTCTATGCCTCTGACATATTATTTCATCTGTAAAGATCTATCCCCACTTGCTGCCATTGTATATGCTTAGCAGACTCCGATCCACCCTTTAAGGCATAGTTCAAATGCTTCTACGTGTAATTTACCCTGATTACTTAAAAGCACAATAAGACACCTTTTTAGGGATACCTCAGCACTCTGCACTTATTTGTGCTTAAGTACTTATAACATTATATCAGATGATTCCACTAGACGAGTTCCTCAAGGGCAGGCTATGTCTTATTCATCTATGTATTCCCAGGGTCTAGACAATGCTTGGCCCAAGTATAGGTGCTCAGGGAATGTTTGACAGATGGAAGCTATCTGATGCTAGGCCCTTTGTCAGCATAGGTGGGAAATGATGCCAGAGCCCAGCAGCATCTTACTGCCCATTACCTGATGTTGCTATCCTCCAAACCACGGGAAGCCTCCCCACCATCTCCCTCATAGGACATCATGCTTTCTTCATTTTCCATGCCCATCCTCGTATTCTCTTGAAGCACACGAGGATGTTTAGGTCTTATACTGCCAGATCCCACATCAGAGTCACTTCCACTTTCACTTAGCTGAATAGCTGTAAAAAGACAGATTGTGGTTCATTAACAGACAAGCTTGATGGACTAGGGGTATGGTTCAGTGCTAGAGTGTTTGCTTGCATGTATGAGATAGACTTTGTGCCTATAGTCCTCACCTCTCAAGGCCTCTCTTGAACTACCAAATGTCAATAGTAGCAAGATCTATAGTTTAGAAACTGAATCCAAGTAACTTATTTCTTCTATCTCAGTCTAATCTACCCGTTTTCTATCATCTCCAATACCTTTACCTTACCATTGCAATTATTTTTCTTAATTTTCCTTTCCTGTTCCCAAACACAACCCCTCAAAGCTGCTACTTGGGCACTGCCTTTTCCACTGTTCCCTTTATGTCTCCTGGGTCTGCTCATCTTCACTGCCCCTCAGGCTAATGGACATGCTCATCCTGAGTGTGTGTTCAGTACTCTCAGGTCTACTAATGGGACTTCAATAAAAAGACAGGCTTTTTTATACTAGCACATAGCAAGTAGCAAAGTGGTTTCTATTCAGTCCTGAGGGCACAACAGTGAGCTACTCAGAAACAGAAGCGAAAGAGTAAGACTCACCAGAAAAAGGGTTATCTCCTTCTTCATCACTTCCAGCATCTTCCTCATCATCTTCCCCTTCAGACATAAGCAAGTCCTCATACAGGACACTGGCTTGAGTCTGTTGTACAGTTCCTTCCTCTTCATCTGCAAGATCACCATCTCCATCTTCACCTTCCTAAAAAGTCCACGTGGCAGCCCCATCAGTGACCAAGAGACCAGAATGCCTTCCTTCCCCTGCATCCCATTTGCTGCCTCACAAGAAGTTAAGTGACTGTAGTGGATGGATTTGTCCAACTCACTCTAAGGATTAAAGTCAGACTGAGGCTCGATTCAGAGAAAATCTATGATTCTCATCTTGGGATTTGGCCGGCCCTATACTACTGGGGTTCCTGTCATATAAGTGTATAATGTAACCATAAGCTTTCTGTAAGCATACTCACTGGGCCTGGAGTCTTAGGTTCCCCCCTCCTCCCCCGCTTCAATATCCACAGAGTCTTCCTCACCCAGCCTACCTTGGCCCTGGCAAACCCGAGTAAGGAGCACAAATGGCACATCATTGAGGGATGTGCCCCTAGGAGTTAACCAAGGGTTCTTTACCTAGGCCAGATGCTTTCCTGATATCCCAGCCAACAGCACTGCTGATGGAGGCTGTTTACACAGCTCAAGACATGTGTACTTCCTCCTAGTCATTCTTTGGAAATAATAGACAGGGCAAGAAAAACCAAAGAACAGGAAAGTTTTTGGTCCACTCCTGTCATCAGAAGGGAACGCTTCCTTTCTGAGGCAAGCTTTTGAGATAGAAAATCCTTCTGGGTTTTTGAGAATAGGTATAGCTTCAGATGAAAAGTATGTTTTGATACCTCTGGTAAAAGCCAGTTTAAAAAATTATACATAATTTTAATTTGGTTTATAACTTATAAGATGCACAAAATAGTACGCCAACTGTTGTGAACACTATCTCTGAATGCAGCTGGTCTTTCTAGTTAGTCACCTATTAGGCTGCACTGATGCTTCAACTACTTTCTCTGAAGTTCTGTTGTGCTTAATTCTGCCAACCATGCCCCAGAAATCAAATTCCAAAGCCTTGTTTTCAGGGCCAAAGGATCTAGTCACCCTTCATGTATACATGGTATCAGTCCATCCCTCCATGTTCACCCACCAGGCAGACCACCAATCTCACAAAGAGAAATAGTCTCCTACCTGTGCTAGCTGCTTTTCTGAAGTAGCACTGGGGATATCCAAGACAGACATATTGCTCTCATCTTGATATACAGAGGCATCTCGAGAAACACTGAGGGATGTGCTGTTATCATACAAATCAGGAGGCTGTGGCATAAAACATACAATTTAGCTTCTACCAAGGGAACAGCTAGAAGAAACACAAAGAATCCTCCTTTATAACATTCACTAAAGAAAAAGGACATGCAAGACGACCCAGTTAAAGAGGAAACACAGCCTGGTACAGCTTTGTAGACAAATCTTTAGAATCCTATAAACAACATCCACTCTAGCAGACTGGCATCTAATGTATGTGTTCAGAAACTAAAGCAGAAATGCATAAAGCTTAGGGACAAGTTTATGTATTAACGGCCTCTCTGGTCAGTAACCTACTTTCTTCTTCTAAGCCTGGCCTTATTGTATTTAAGCTCAGAGATTCATATTAGTTATAGTTTTATTGACTTAGAGGCATATAAGAAGAAATTGGATAAAGGAAAGTTTCAACAAGAGTATGGGATGGTTTGACAGTTCATGAGCTTGCAGATGATGCTTCAAAGCAAAATGATATGTTAAAAACAAAACAAAACATGGGCTATGGAGTAAACAGCCTTGGGATTGAGTCTTGGCTCTACCACTGTTAATCATCCTGTTTTCTTCAACTGTAAAACATGGATGATAATATCTACCTCACAGGGTTGTCATGTGTACCAATTAAGAGCTATGTACCAATACGTGGTACTTAATAAATGATAGATCTCTTCCTCTTATTGTCCCTGAAAGGAACAGGGATTTAGCAAATAGATTCTAGTCAATGATAAGAGGGACTACATAAAATATTCATGAAGTGCATAGAATAAGAAAAATAAGCCGGGCGGTGGTGGCGCACGCCTTTAATCCCAGCACTCGGGAGGCAGAGGCAGGCAGATCTCTGGGAGTTCGAGGCCAGCCTGGTCTCCAAAGTGAATTCCAGGAAAAAAGCGCAAAGCTACACAGAGAAACCCCGTCTTGAAAAAAAAAATATTCATCAATTTTAAAGTATGTTTATAGACATAAACATATATACCACAGATATGAAGAAACTCAAAATATTCAGTGATTGGTGTTATGAAAGATGGAATTGATAAGTAACACCTCTTCTTTGTATCTTCCAATTTTCTTTTTAAAAAAGACTTCATTCATTTTTAAAAATTATGTATATACTTGTATGTTTGAGTGTGGGTTTGTGCATGTGAATACAGTGTCTATGAAGGCCAGAAGAGGTGTCAAAACTTCTGGAGGTGGAGCTAAAACAGCAAGCCACATAACATGGGTGCTGGGAACCAAACTCAGGTCCTCTGAAAGAGCAGCAAGCACTCTTAACTGCCAAGCCATCTCTCCAGCCCCATCTTCTAATTTTCCCCAATCATCATGTTACTTTGAGCAATACAAACCTGCTTACGAGCAAGGAATAAAGCCTATAGTTCCAGCACAAATTTGAGACCAGTCTGCATTATACAGCCAGACCCTGTCTCAAAGAAACAAATGCACACCTACAAGTGTTGCTCTGTAAACAAGTAAGCAAACAACATTGACTGAGAAGATCTGAGTTTCCAAAATAGAGGCAAAACAGGTTTCAAAAACGTTAGTGCACAGATAAACTGGTATGCAACAGAAGGGAAAAATCAGGAAATTTCTGCAAAATTTGAAAGTGTAGTATGAAAATAAAGAGAATTATGGGAAACTGTAAAATGAATAATTCCAAGGTATTGAGCTCAATGCAAGCTCGGTATAAATATCCAGATGCAAATACATTATTAACCGCCACCATTTGGAAGTTGAAGATAACATGATTACTGCCATGCTTCTATACAATCACAACTGTATTATGACAGTTACATAGACATAGACACTTTGTAATAATCTTTTGATTTCATATAGTAATGAGTAAGGGTGGTCACACATGAGGCTCTTCCTTGAATTAACAGGCAATGACTGGGCTATCTTACAATGTATACACATAAATGAAGGGAATGATGAGAGCATGAACTGATAAGAATGAAGCAGTACTATCCATACCATACTCTCCATAGGAAACTCACTAAAAATACCAAAACAGCTATTGCTCAGGAAGGACAAGGCTTTGATTCACCAATGGTCTAGGCTTATGACTGTCCAAGACTTGAGAAAAGCACATGCCACTTGGTGGTTAGATTCTTCTGGAGAATGATGGCTAGTACTCAAGCTTTAACTTACCAGAAAGTACCTTGTGGAAACTGTGAGCCTATTAGCAAACAAGGCCTTCCTGGGCAACATCACTCACCCAAGCCCCCTTGACCCAATCTGCCCATACAACTCCAAGAGCCTTTCCTTGTTCTGGACCTTGAAGAAGTATCTGAGGGTTCTTTATACCTGGCCCCTCAGTAACCTAGGTTTTGGGATGAAAGAGAGAGTAAAAGAAAGATAGAGAAAGTGTACGAATGAGACACAGAGACAGCAAAAATCCAACAGAGATCATGTATGCTGCATTTAAACTCAGAGTGAAACCTGGGTAGACTGAAAAATAATCCCATGGGAATTGGAAGAAATTCTGCATTTAAAGTAGTTGGTTAAATTGGAAAGAGCCTCTGGGAACTTTACAAAAAACAAAACAAAAGAAAAACCCTTCACACAAAGAAGGAAAGAAATATTTACCAAATGCCTATCATGTGCCATACAAACTAATCACTTAACATTAGAAAGCACATCTTAGAGAAATGGGAATAGAAATGTTCATTTCCCAGTATCACAAAACTACACAGTAGCAGAGCTAAGACTCATACCCAGGCCTGTTTTACACCAAACCTCATGTCCTTTCCACCCTACCACTGTATCTCCAATAAAGAAACTATGGACCTGTTAATATTCCATTTAAAGTCTATTCTTCAAATATGCCAACTTTCTCAGAATGTAATATAGAGGAAATATTCAAAAGGTTCCTTCAGACCAGAAAAACCAAAAAAATTTCTTATTTACCCTGCTTTCTAGTCTTCCAATATATAAACTTAAAATACAAACAGTCTTCATTTAGTAGGAAAGGGAATTAACCCTGGAAATTGAGTGATGTGAGTTACAATGACATACCTCTAAGGTAATGGGTAATCAGACACCTAGAAGGTACAAGAACAATATGGCCCACATCTGTAACTGAGCAACCTACATTCTAAGGACATCCTAGAAGCCCAGAATTTGCTGACAAGAGAACTGGACCTAGAGGATAGCTCTGGCTATAGTAGTCAGGAATCTGGTATTCTCACACACTGTCTATAAACAACCACCCCACTCATTCATCCCATAGTTGCCTCTTCTGGATTTAACAAGGCCACAAAAATACACGGCCCTCACTCACCTTAGCCTTTGAGAAGACAAGAAAGCACACGAAAGGCATATGAAGAGGAAGGACAGAGAAGAACGGTATCTCAGTAAACACATCTGTTAACATGCTCCCAATTTCCCAAACCATAAGAAAACTGTAAGGAATTCCTAATCCTTTGGCTCACCTGAGGTGTGTAAGGTCCTGGAGTCATTGGGTCCAAACTTTCTAATTCTGCTTCCTCCAGAGCTGCTTCTTTAGCTGTACAAATATCTTTCTCAAGTTGAGTCAAATGTTCATCATACTGAAGAAACAAAGAAAATTAATGAATTCATTCAACATTAAGGTACTGGGCAGGCAAAAATAAACAACACACACACACACACACACACACACACACACACACACACACACACACACACACACACACACACACACACACAGAGTCCCTGTCTTCATAGTGCTTCTATTCTAACAGCAGAACACAGCTGATAACCTAAACAAGAGAAAGAAATGACAGAATGAGGGTAGAAGATGGAATATTACATTTGAAAGAAAACAGGGTAGTCAGGAAAGCTTCAAACTCAAGGACACAACAGAAAGGCTTCAGGGAGCTAGATCTTCTTAACCACCTACCTCAGTTAATGTCTGGTAACAAACATTCACAATCTCCTGAGCAGTCTTAGTATACTGACTCTCAGGCCCTAGGAAAGAAGTAAAATGCCATTACCTTTGGAACTTCAAGAATTTTATATTTCTTCAACACACTGATTTAATATATATTGCTATTTATTCATTCATTTAAATAACCACTAAAATGTTTTTTTATATATTTTTTAAAGATTTATTTATTTATTATGTATACAGCATGTATGACTGCAGGCCAGAAGAGGGCACCAGATATCATTACAGATGGTTGTGAGCCACCATGTGGTTGCTGGGAATTGAACTCAGGACCTCTGGAAGAGCAGTCAGTGCTCTTAACCTCTGAGCCATCTCTCCATCCCCCTTTTTATATTTTTCAATGCAGGATTTCTTTGTGTAACATTGGCTGTCCTGGAACTCACTCTGTAGACCAGGCTGGCCTCGAACTCACAGAGATCTGCCTGCCTCTGCCTCCTGAGTACTGGGATTAAAGGCATGCATTACCACCACCCAGCTAAAATGTATTTTTTATGTTATGTATATGGGTGTTTTGCTTACGTGTATCACTGCACACTATATGCATGCCTGGTACACAAAGAGGCCCAAAGAGGCTGTTGGACTGGAGTCACAGATGGTTTGGGGCTGCTATATATGTGCTGGAAGAGGAGTCAGTGCTCTTAGTCACTGAATAATCTCTCTATCCTCATACATTGCAATTTAAAAACAAGAATTTTACACTTTGTTATCCAATAGTATATCATTATTTAAGATTCAGAAAAATTTATGTTTAATCCGTACCTTGGACCTCTCCTCTACTTTTATAAATGAAAATTTTTATTTGATTTTTGGATTTTTGTTTGTTTTTTGAGGCAGGGTCTCACTATATAGTTCTGGCTCTCCTGGAACTCATTATGTAGATCAGGCTGGCCTCAAATTCACAGAGATTCACCTGCCTCTGCCTCCATACCTAGCTATTAGTGGGAAAACTTTAAGCATACAAAAATCAGACTAATTAGTACCCTAATTAGCCAGCTTTAATGATAATCAACACAGCCAGGTGGTGGCAGTGCACGCCTTTAATCCCAGTACTTGGAAGGCAGAGCCAGGTAGATCTCTGTGAGTTCGAGGCCAGTCTGGTCTACAGAGCAAGAGCCAGGACAGGCATAAAAACAACACAGAGAAACCCTGTCTTCAAAAACCAAAAACCAAAACAAACAAACAAAAACAACAACAAAAACCCAATTATCAACACATGGCTAATCTTGTTTCATTTATATTTCATTTTCTAGACTCTTCTCAAAATATTTTGGATACAAGATCTCATTATGTGTTCTAGACTTGTCTCCTTGCCTCTATCTCTAAGCTACCTTGAGATACATACAGAGACCCAGTGTCAAATAAACAAATAAGAATCCTTATGTAAACTATGGATTTATGGAGTGTCAATGGAGGTTTATCTATTAATAGAACTACTGTACCACTTTGGTGTAAGGATGTTGACAATGGGAGTAGGGAGTATACTGTAACTTCTACCAATTTTGCTATGAACCTAGAACTACTCTAAAATATAAAGACTACTTGGAAAACAAGAACTACTTTCTAAGCCAAACTGTATCATATCTAAAATAATAATCCCTTGGCACACGTCTTTAATTCCAGCACTCCAGAGGTAGAAGCAGGTGGATCTCTGTGAGTTCAAGGCCAGCTTGACTTACATAGTTCCAGACCAGCCAGGGCTACATAGTGAGACTCTGTCACAATAAACAAATAATTCTTTTTTTAATTAACTAATTAATTTTACATCTTGATCGGAGCCTCCCCTCCCTCCTCTCCTCTGAACTGGCCATCCCCTGTGATCGAATTGGTGACTACCCACCCCAGTTGTCATCAGAAAGCCTTCATCCAGTGACTGATGGAGGCAGATTCAGAGACCCACAGCCAAACATGGGGCCATGTTCGGGGAGTCCTGCTGAGGAGAGGGGAGGGGGATTATAGGGAAAAAAAAGGGGGGGGGGGTCAGGAACATCGAAGGAAAAACCACAGAAACCACTAGCCTGGCTCATGGAAACTCAGAGTCTGAATCAACAACCAGGGAGCCTGCATGGGACCGACCTAGGCCCTCTGCATATATGTAATTCTTTAAGATAAATGAATAGCTAATCAATGTTCAAATTATAGGCCTGCCCCACCATACCCAGTTGATCAAACTCAGAGCTTTATGTACACTAGGCAAACACTCTACCAAATAAGATATATCTCCAGCTCCTATAATGTATTTTTCTATGGTAAATTAAACTTCAATGAAAACTTAAAAAAACTAATTAATACAAAACATTTACTACAAAATTTCAGATAAAAACCCAATGGTTGATATTTCTTAAAAATTAAAAGATAGAGCAATGGCCAGGCACTGTGACACATGTTTGTAATCTAAGCACTCAGGAGGCAGAGGCAGGAAGATATACAGTGAGTTCCAGGCTACCCAAAGCTACATTGTGAAATCCTTTCTAAAAACCCAAAAAATTAAAAGATATGGCAACAGAGGACCAACATCTTCTAGGACACAAATGGCCTGGGACTGAGTAGCAGCTCCTCTTTTTATGTTTCATTTACTGTTTTGAGAGAGGGTCTCCATATGCAGCCTAGGATGGCCTCAGAACTCATAGAGAGCTACCTACCTTTTCCTCCTGAGTGCTGAGATTACCAGCATGTGCTACCATATCCAGTTTATGTGATGCTGGGGATTGATCCCAGGTTTTCTGGCATTCTAGAAAAACTCTTTGAAATATAGCCCCAACCCAATAAGGAAAGCTTTCACAGATGTGACCCTTGAAATATATCTACTGCTTACCATTATATAAAGAATAAAAAGTATACCACATGGGGGGGTAGAGATATAGCTTAACAGGATAGTTTACCCATGCACAAAGCCCTGGGTTTGGCTCACAGCACCACGGAAAGTATACTATATATACATATACTATGATTATTACAAGCCATTATAGGGATAAGGAAGTCCTTTTCAGGGGCTGGAGAGAAGGCTTAGTAGGTTCAGAGCACTTGTTTTAGTTTGTTGGTTTTTCAGACAGGATTTCTCTGTGTAATAGCTCTGGCTGTTCTGGAACTTACTTTGTAGACCAGACTGGCCTTGAACTCACAGATCCACCTGCCTCTGCCTCCTAAGTGATTAAAGGTGTGGGCCACCACCGCCTGGGTAAGAGCACTTGTTCTTATGGAGAATCCCTGTGCATTTTTCAACACTCAAATGGTGGTTCACGACCAACTGTTAACTCCAGTTCCAGAGGATCCAATATCCTCTTCTGAATTCTTTAGGTACCAGGCATGCACGCGGTACAGAGAAATACATTCAAGCAAAATATTCATACACATAAAATAAACCTAAAAAAATAAGTCCTTGGGCTGGAGAGATGGCTCAGTGGTTAAGAGCACTGGCTGCTCTTCCAGAGGACCAGGGTTCAATTCCCAGCACCCACATGGCAGCTCACAACTGTCTGTAACTCCAGTTCCAGGAAATCTGACACCTTTACACCAATGCTCATAAAATAAAGTTAAATAAATTAAAAAAAAAAAAGTCCTTTTCAGGTAAAAACATCTCCCAAGTATACAATATCTACTCTTTTGTGAAATGGAGTCAGGTGTGACAGTGCTTGCATGCCTATATCTCAGTGCTGGAGAGGTTAAGGCAGTAGATTATGAACTCAAGGCTAGCCTGGATTACAGTAAGTTTAAGGTTGACATGAAAAACTTAAAGATCATGTATCATATATCCAAAATCTAGGGTCTGGAGATGGCTCAGCAGTTAAGAATGCTATCTGCTCTTGAAGAGGACTCCAGTTCTGATCTAAGCACCCTCATCATGTAGCTCACAGTTACCTGTTCCAGGAGATTCAATGTAATTTTTGGCCCCTGAGGCATTCATATTCATTCTATCTCTCTGTCTCTGTAACACACACACACACACACACACACACACACACACACACACACACACACACACACTGAACAAAAATCTTTTTTATTTTTCCAGACAGGGTCTCTCTAAGTAGCCATGGATATCCTGGAACTTGCTATATAGATCAGGCTGGCCTCCAATTCATAGAAGATCCTCCTGCCTCTACCTCTCAAGTACTGGGATTAGAGGTATCACCACACACACAGCAAGATCTTTAGAAAAAAATCAGATTGGGCTAGGGATATAGTTTGGTAGTAGAGTACTTTCCCAGCATTTGCAAGGCTCTGTCTGGGTTTAATCTTTAGCACACACACAAAAAAATGCAAAATAAAATAAATTTGTATCCTTATGCCAGACACAAATAAATCAGAAAGAAAACTTAAGCCAATCATCAAGATATTAAGGACACAAATAATTAAGAACAGTGTAGTGGCATTGGCCTTTTTTGTCCATTTTGTTTTTTCAGACAGGGTTTCTCTGTGTTAACAGCTCTGGCTGTCCTGGAACTTACTTTGTAGACCAGGCTGGCCTCGAAACTCACGAGATCTGCCTGCCTCTGCCTCCTGAGTGCTGAGATTAAAGGTGCTTGCCGCCACCACCAGGCTAAGGCTTTGTTTCTTTTCAGACAGGGTTTCTCTGTTTAGTCCTGGCTGTCCTCAAACTCACAGAGATCCACCTCCCTTTGCTTCCCAAGTGCTGGGATTAAGGGTGTACACCACCACCGCCCGGCTGGCATTGGACTTTTATCCAAGTACTACAAAGGCTGAGGCAAGAGGCCAGTGCAACCTATAATAGCAAGATACTATCTCATCTACCCTTCCCTCCAACACACAGCAAGAAAAGAACAGCTACTGCTTGTTTCTGCATTTTTTCATCTCTTAGTTCTAACCAATCAGTAGTTTGATACTCAATATACTGATGGAAAGGGGACTACAAAAGTTCTCAGACAAGCCAGGCACTGGGAGGTTGAGGCAGGAGGATTGCTACAAGTTCTTGGCTAGCCTATAGAGTGAGATTTCCTCCTGCCCCCCAGATAGGGTTTCTCTGTATAGTCCTGGCTATCCTGGAACTTCATCTGTAGACCAGCCTGGCCTCCAATTCACAGCTGACTGCCCCTGCCTGAAAAGTGCTGGGATTAGGTATGCACTACCACCACCCGGTGACTGTCTTAATAAAAAGTTAGTGCAGGCCCAGAGTGATGGCTCAGTGGTTAAGAGCATTTACTCTGCAATCATGAAGACTAGTCAGATCCCAGCCCATTAAATACAAAACAAACTGAGCATCCCCCCAAATACCTGTAACCCCACATCTGAGAAGAATAGAGACAGGAAGATTGCTGGGGCTTGCTCTCTTCCAGTCTAGCGACACTAAGCTTTAGGTTCAGGAAGAGAACATGCCTCAAAGGGATATGCAGAATGAAAGAAGAGGATATTCAATGCCTTCTAGTCTTGGTGTCTGCACATAGGTACATGAACACATACACACACAAAGTCAGATTTTATATGTGAACTTAAAACAATCAAGCTTTCATGTGATGGTTATGTAATGATAGAGAAAAATCAAGGCTGCATATAGGCTACAGGCCTCCTTAAACTGAACTAGTAATAATATTAATACCAGCTTCTATATACTGGCTCTTATGCCTACAAGGACATAGGTTAAGAAATTCAGCCTTTAAGCCGGGCGGTGGTGGCGCACGCCTTTAATCCCAGCACACGGTAGGCAGAGCCAGGCAGATCTCTGTGAGTTCTGTGAGGCCAGCCTGGGCTACCAAGTGAGTTCCAGGAAAAGGCGCAAAGCTACACAGAGAAACCCTGTCTCGAAAAACCAAAAAAAAAAAAAAAAGAAAGAAAGAAAGAAAAAGAAATTCAGCCTTTAATCAGTTTTGACATGTAAACACAGATCAAACCTCTCAGCATGTCAATTATAATAATACAAGGACAATTAGTTTTATATGTTTGGTTTGTAATGTTTCTCTCTGGAAATCATTTTGAAAAGATCTCTTCCCTTCCCACTTCCTTTGAAACAAATGCCTCTAAAGAAATACTCACTAATAAGTGCCTCTAGAATATAAAAAATAATTTCCAAATGCTATCCCTTTTTACTACTAGTTCCTTATAGCTATTGCTGGTTTTAGAGAGCCCATGTTCAAGAGTTACATGGGTTCAGCTATTTAATTCCATGATGCTACTATAAGAAAAGCAGCAGTCTTTATAACAAAACATGCTAGAATTGGTAAATCACTGTTGAGATATATAGAGAAAAATACCCAGACATTTCCTTACTCTTAGCTATAGCAGCACTTCTTGAATGGAGAATTAATGAAGCAAAGACTCACAGATTCCCGGTACAAAATTCTGTATGTAATATATCTTTTTCTGGGTAGAATAAAATTATCAAAAGGTCCATATCCACCTCCGTAAAGCTAAAAATACTATTCTATATCTTGAAAAACATCAGGAGCTTACTAAAAGTAGGATGATCAGCTTTAGGTTTTACAGCTTTGGAGGAAAAAATAAAAAGACATGCAAAGGTAACAGGGCCTCTCTGGGAACAATGAAAGTGTTGGGGCTAGTGGGAAGGAGAATTAAACAGCAATTGAAGTACAATTTCCCAGACCCTAAAAGGAAACACACACACACACACACACACAGAGTTGTTTCCAGAATGTTGCCATAATTACCATGAAAGATAAGATAAATTATCACTCTACCCAACAGATTAGGTTACCCACTAACAAAAAAATTGTTTGAGTATATTTTACCTTTTTATTAAATCATGGACAAAGAAATTAAAAATGTCTTACTGAAAAAACATATTTACTTAGATTTCACCCTTTAATTAAATAAGGATTTGCAGAGCCTAGAGAATCACATGCAATTCATACCCACATGTTCTTAATTAGTGGTAATTTCAATGATTGCTTCAGGAAAGCAACATGTCACCAAGATAAAAAGACCATTATTTTCCCCATGCTTACAGTAATGCAAGGAGAAGCAAACAAAGAAGGAGAGGGAAAGCAAGCCTTACTACTGCTAGAGAGCTGTCAAGTTCCAAAGAAAACCCCTGCCCAGCAGGTAAGCAGCTTTGTGATCACTTCTAGGCTCACAGTTCCCAATGCTCCATCTCAAGAGGCAGAAGCAGGCAGATCTCTGTGAGTTCAAGGTCAGCCAAGACTACAAAGAAAGACCCTGTTTCCAACAAACAAACTTGGCAATTTCTTAAAAAGAAGCTATTACTTACTACTGAGGTTTTTTGTTTTTATATTTTGAGACAGGGTCTTGTTAAGGTAGCCCTGGCTGGCCTGGAACTTACTATGTAGACCAAGATCTTTCTGCCTTTTTTTTTTGTTTGTTTTTCGAGACAGGGTTTCTGTGTAGCTTTGCGCCTTTCCTGGATCTCACTCTGTAGCCCAGGCTGGCCTCGAACTCACAGAGATCCGCCTGCCTCTGCCTCCCGAGTACTGGGATTAAAGGCGTGTGCCACCACCGCCCGGCTTTTTTTTTAATCTTCTAAATGAACCATATCAATCTTCTTCTCACCTCAAATCTCTAAAAGTATAAAAATAGTAATATGGAGACCCCAAAATACATTTTGTGGTTTACTTTTTTTGAGACAGGTCCTTACTATGTTGTCCAGGCTTATCCCCAACTCCAAAGTACCTTAATAGTTAGGACTCTATGGGCATGCACTATCATGCCTTGCTTTAAATATTCTTTTCCTTTTCTTTTTTTTTGGGGGGGGGGTTTAGAGACAGGGTTTCTCTGTGTAGTTTTGGTGCCCGTCCTGGAACTCACAGAGATACTCCTGGCTCTGCCTCCCGAGTGCTGGGATTGAAGGTGTATGCCACCATCACCCAGCTCTTAAATATTCCTTTTTAAGCACTTAGTTTAAGACAGATGTAGTGGTATACATAGGACATTCCAGGACAGCCAGGGCTAGACAGTTAGTCTCAAAAAAAAAAAAAAGCAGCACAACCTTTAAGGTTTTTGTTTTGTTTTAGACAGAATCTCACAATGTAACTCTAGCTGGCCTGGCCTAGACTCACCACCTAAATAGCCTCAAACTCTCAAAGATCTGCCTGCCTCTATTTATAGAGTGCTGAGATTAAAGACATGCTGCCACTATACCCAGCCCAAACTTCAAATTTCAATAAAGCACACGGTACTACAAAAGTATAGGGAAAGGAACCACCGATAAAGGGTGACAAGGAACACTTCACTGAACTTTTGATTCAATTGGTGATGAAACACTAACTGCCAAACCCAACTCCCCAGACCTGGTCTTAGAAGCCCTCTTACACTCGATACTTCTGTCACTCTACAACACCACCTCACTCCTCAGGCACTGTGCCTCCATCTTTCTAATATTTATTTTATGATGCCAGAGAGGTGGCTCCGTGGTCAAGAGCACTGGCTGCTCTTCCAGACGACCAGCACCCACATGGCAGCTCATAACTCTCTCTCCAGTCCCAAAGAATCTGATGTCCTCTTCTGGTCTTTGTAGAAACTACATGCATGGTGCATAGACATGTAGGCATTAATTTTTTATTTTAAAAAGAACATTTTTAGCAGGTGGTTGAGGACATAGATCTTTGTCTACAATAGAGTCATCAAGAAAGAGATGGTAGTTAAAGTGTATGAGTAAGAATATTCAGAAAAAGACTGAGAAGTTTTAAGAAGGAGGACAGTTGTCATCACAATACAGTTTCAAGAAAGCAAGATCAAGATAGGTACTGTAAACTACTTATCACCTAGGGCAATTATGTGACCTTGTTCACTTAGTAGATATACTTAGCATTGTAGAAGCCATATTGGAGGGGGCTGGAGAGGCTCAGCGCTTAAGAGCACTAGCTGCTCTTCCAGAGGACCTGAGTTTAATTCCCAGCAACCACATGGAGACTCACAACCATCTGTAATGAGATCTGGTGCCGCCTTCTGACACAAATGTGTACATGCAGATAGAGCACTCATATACATAAAATAAATAAATCAATCTTTTAAAAAGCCATATTGGAGTAAAAAGCTGGGTGCAGTAGCATACAACTGTACAATCCTAGCACTGGGGAAGTTAAGGGAGGAAGATGGCCAAGTCTGAGGCTAGCTCGAGCAACATAGCAAAACCATCTCAAAAACAAAACAAAATAAAACTAAAAGCTCTAAGTGAAACATGAATGGGAAATAAAAAGATGGAGATTTCAAAGAAATCTGGCAATAATAAAAAAGAATGAAAAATCGAAATTCTATGGAAATAGTCTTGTATATAATATGGTATTATATACAGGAAAACTCCACCTACATGAAGGACTTAAATGAAAAATTAAAATAAGAGTGAGTATGGCTGTGTGTACCTGTGGACTCAGCTATTGGGAAACAGAAGCAGAAGGACCACACAAGTCAGGAGTTGCAGGCTAGTCCAGGCAATGCAGTAAGAACCTCCCCTCATCTCAAAAAAGAAAAAAAGAAAAAAGAAACAAACAAACCAGTTTTAAAACATAAGCCCTAAAATAAAAATCACTGCAAACTTCATGTCAGATGGCTTATACCTCCCAGTCTAGCCAAACATATCCTAGTTTATAATCCATGATACTGTCTTTTTGTTGTTGCTTGCTTTTGAGAGAGTCTCACTATGTAATCCTGGCTGGCCTGGAACTCTCTTTGTAGAATTCAAAGAAACCCGTGATCTGACGGTCTCTGCTTTCCTGAGTGCTAGAAATAAAGGTGTGAGTCACCACAATTGGCTCACAAGGCTTTCCTTAATGAGGCAGTTCAACTCTAATGTCCCACTTAAAACACACACACACACACACACACACACACACACACACACACACACACACACACACTCACTCACTCACAACTGAGAGATGGCTCAGAAGAGTGCCGACTGTTCTTCCAGAGGTCCTGAGTTCAATTCCCAGAAACCACATGGTGGCTCACAACCACCTGTAATGAGATCTGGTGCCCTCTTCTGTATACATAATAAATAAATAAATATAAAAAAAATAAAAAACAAAAACCAGGTGGCACATGCCTTTAATCCCAGCACTCAGGAAGCAGAGGCAGGCAGATCTCTGTGAGTTCGAGGCCAGCCTGGTCTACAGAGCGAGATCCAGGACAGGCACCAAAACTACACAGAGAAACCCTGTCTTGAAAAAAAAAAAAAAAAACAAAAAAAAAAAAAACACACACACACACACACACACACACACACACACACACACACACACCATTCTATCTGGTGCAAGTATCAATTCTACTCTCTTAATACCTATATAATCTGCTCAACCTTTCCATTTGTATTGCTTCTTTTTGTGTTGTCTTTTTGTTTTTTGAGACAGGGTTTCTCCGTGTAGTTTTGGTGCCTGTCCTGGATCTCACTCTGTAGACTAGGCTGGCCCTAGAACTCACAGACATCTGCCTGGCTCTGCCTCCTGAGTGCTGGGATTAAAGGCGTGCGCCACCACTGGCCGGCTTGTTTTGCTTTCTTGAGACAGGGTCTCTCTTCAGAGCCCTAGCTATCCAGGAACTTACCATGTAGACCAGGCTATCCTTTAACTCACAGAGATCTGGCTGCTACTGCCTCCTGAGTGCTAGGATTAAAGGCCTATGCAAGCATGCCAGGTCTCTTCTTCATGCTTCTAAACTGTTCAAATTGTTAGGTTTTATTTGTTTTTCAACATGGCTATTGTTAAGAGTTTGTTTACTGGTCTCCAAATCTCATTCATCCCCACTTCATTATTTGGATAACTTCCTAAATGGTATTTACTAAAACTATACCTCTCTCCTCTCTTACTGGTTTAGTGTGACTTACTGGGCCTTTCACAATTTGGGTCTATCTAACCCTCCCACCCCAATCTTATTTTATAATCAAACCTAGCCACCACCCTATATTCAAGTCAGACTTATTTGTACTTCCCCATCCAAAACACTTTCATGTATTTTTGCATTTGGTTCTCTATCTGGAACTTCATCACCCTTCTTTTCTTGATTATCTGTTCAGCATAGAAGGTGCTCGGTAATGAACCACAATAGTCAATATCCCTTAAGACTCAGTTCAAAAATAAGTTCCTGAGGCTGGAAAGATGACTCAAGTGGTTAAGAGCTTTTGCTGTTCTGGCAGAAGACCTGAGTTCAGGTCTCAGCACCCATGTTAGACAACTCACAACCATTTATAACTCCAGTTCCAGGGGATATCACACTCCCCTCTGGCCTCTACAGATACCTGCACTCACATGTGCACACCCACACATACATATAATTAAAAAAATAAATCTTAAAAATAATTTTTTAATTTTTTTTTTGGTTGAGCATGGTGGCACATTCTTTAATCCTAGCAGAGACAGGTTAGTCTCTGTGAGCTCTACATAGTGAGTTCCAGGCCAGCCATGGCTACATAGCGAGACTCTGTCTCCAAAAAAAAAAAAAATCACTGAGCCATACTTGGTGATACACAAAATTGGGAGGTAGGAGCAGGAAGCTGAATCCAAGGTCATCCTCAGGTATATATCAGGTTCAAGGCCAGCCTGGGATACATGAAACCATGTTTCAAAAACAAAAATCCTTTAACTTTTACTAGTTTATGAAGCCTTTCCTAACACTCAGATTAAAGTATTTTTTTTCTCTAATGTACTTTGTATATCCTTCTATTATAGCTTTGTCAAGCTATATTTTATTTGTTTATATCAACCCAAGTATGAAGTGCTGGAACAGAGACCATCCTTCCTATCAGTAGATTAAGCAGCTAGCAAAAAGTCTAGTACATATTATTCCATCAATTCAGGTACTGAGCAAAATTCCACATACCAAAGTTTGCCATGGTCTACAGCTAGCTATACATTTCAGCCTCAGCTCCATGCAGAGTTGGAATGTAACTTTTCAAATCTTATAGAACACAGCAATGACTCAAAGGACAAGGAACATTCATTTGATTTTTATTCACACCTCATTTTTCTATGCTTTACACAATTTCAAAAGTAAGGATCAACTGCTTTTCATCAAGTTTAATAGTGATTCTTACAAAACACACACTAAAATATGCACCTACTTAAAAAAAGTAAAGCGGGCAGTGATGGCTCATGCCAGCACTTGGGAGACAGAGGCAGGTGGATCTCTGAGTTCAGGACCATTCTGGTCTAGAGTGAGTTCCATGACAGCTAGGGCTGTTACACAGAGAAACCCTGACTCTAAAAACAAAAACAAAATCAAACTAAGCAGACTAAATGGTTGAGTGCCAAGCCTGGCAACTTAGGTTCAGCCCTGGAAGCCATATGATGGAAGTAAAGAACCAACTCTCCAAGTTGTCCTCTAACCTCCAAAAGCATACCAGAATAGCACTCCCACTCTTACAACATACATATAGATATAAAAACAAAATTTTAAGAAGTAAACTGACTTATTTGATTTAGCTATCACTGCTCAAAGCTGCTTAAGCCCTTAAAATCTTAATAATGCAAATTAGTGCTGAACAGACTGCTGAAAGAGGAAAAAAAAAAGAAATACCCACCATTGTACTTAACACTATTGGCCAGAATAAGGTTTACATCATCTAGAAAGCTCTCTCGACTCTGGTATTTGTGCTTGGAGATATTCTATGATAAAAACAAGACACTCAGCTATATATACAAAAACATTTGACTATAAAAAGACACTAATTATAAAAATCACTCACCTTACGTATAGTCTCCAAATCCATTGGACTGACAATCACTTTGTAATAATCTGGAACAAACTTCTTATTAACTGGGTGATGAAATGGCCAAGACTAATAAAAAGAAAGCATGGGTAGTTAAATGAAAATCACTATTTATAGCACAGAGTCCCAATTTTCATTGAGTTACAAATATTTCTGATAAAAACTATAGACTCTTTCCACAGAAATACACAAACTCACACAAAATTCTCTGTAATTTAAGAGTCTTATTAAGGATTCTCACACCCTGATTTTAAATTAAGAATCCCTCCTCCATTCTATGAGCAAAAGCATCAGGATCATGATGGGGAAACCTGCAGAGATGATCAAACCAAACTAGTGGAACTCATGAAAGTTGGATCAGTGGCTGTGGAGCCTGCGTGGGACTGGACTAGGCCCTCTGCATGGGGAGACAGTTGTGTACTTTGATCTGCTTGGGGGGCCCCCTGGCGGTAGGATCAGAATCCATCCCTGGTGCATGAGCGGGCTTTTTGGAGCCCACTACCTATGATGGGACACCTCATGTAGCCTTGAGGCAGGGGAAAGGGTTTGGACTTGTCTCTACTGGATGTGCCTCCCCATGGGAGGCCTTGCCTTCTTGTTGGGGGGAGAGTGAGGGGTGGGTTGGGAAGGGCAGAGGAGGGAAGAGAGGGATCTTTGGTTGTGTGTAAAATGAATGAAAAAATTTTCTTAATTAACAAAAAAATCAGAAAAAGAAATACCTAGGATCACTATAGGAAAAAAAAAAAGAATCCCTCCTCTAAACTTAGAACTAAAATCTTATTTCTGCATTAAAGACCAAGTTCTGTAAAAATAGAATAAAATTCCTTATTCCATAGTTCCATCTAGAAATTTTATAACACTCTACACATAGAACATTATGATTACATGCAACAGAAAATTTAATTCAGAATTTGGGGGGGCACCAATATAATAAAATGGTCTGCAGAACTAATAGATAGCTTTGACATAAAAAGTTGAACAAAAAGGGAAAAAGAAAGAAAACAAAAAAGGAAAACATTGAGTAATTATTGAAGTGTTTTTTTATGGACAGGCAAAATGGGTCAATGGGTAGAGGTGCTTACCAATAATCCCAATGATCTGAGTTTAATTCCTGGAACCCACAGGATAGAAAGGAGTTCCAATTCTCTGAGGGGTTTGTTTGTTTGTTTTGGTTTTTTGAGATAGGGTTTCTCTGTTTAACAGCTCTGGCTATCCTGGAACTCGCTCTGTAGCCCAGGCTGGCCTCAAACTCACAGAGATCCAACTGCCTCTGCCTCCCAAATGCTTTGCTTTGTTTTTTAAAAGACAGGGTCCTACTGTGTAGCCCGTGCTGGCCTTGAATTCACAAAGATCCACTTGTTTTCTGCCTCCCAAGTGCTAGGATGAAAGGTTGTGCTACCACACCCAGGCAAGGTGTTTTGACCACACACAAACCACAGCTTATACCTTCCTCCCCACATGCACAAATAAATAAATGTACTAAAAAATGTTGTGTTATTTGTATAGGAGCATTTCTAAATCAAGAAGCTACTATTAGTTGCCAGTTCTTCTCTCCCAGGCTATTCAAGAGCTTACAAATACTAAGTTCTGACAATAGGAAGAACCTCTTAATAGTCAAAGATACTTGGTATCATTGCTTTCAATGATAATGAATTCATACAGGAAAAGGTTACTATTTATTTATTTGTTTGTTTGTTTGTTTTTTTCGAGACAGGGTTTCTCTGTGTAGTTTTGCGCCTTTCCTTAATCTCACTCTGTAGTCCAGGCTGGCCTGGAACTCATAAAGATCCGCCTGCCTCTGCCTCCCAAGTGCTGGGATTAAAGGCGTGCGCCATCACTGCCCGGCAAAAGATGGAGGCCCCCCCCTTTTTTTCCATGACAGGGTTTCTCTGTGTAGCTTTGTGCCTTTCCTAGAACTCACTTTGGAGACCAGGCTGGCCTCAGACTTTACTATTTAAAATTACATCCTAGTTCCTATGGACATACATCACTACATAGAATTTCTTAATACACACATGCTTACCCTATATACTTCTTTCCATCCCCTAGTACTATCTTCACAACACTTGGCATGAAAATTACTTACGTCTGGAACTGCCATCATTTTCTGAGTGACAATGTTATCCAGAATAAAAGAAAACGCTACTTGGTCATCATCATCAAGCAAGGGGTTGATAGCTTTCTCTAAACGTGCCAACTTATCCTCTTTCTGAAATAAAGCAAAGCAAAAAGAAGGCAGTTTTCTTGAAGTGTGATCACCACAGAAAAGCTAAAGATATTTAAATTTCACCTAGCTATCTATGAATTTAATCCCCCAAATTTACCTCTGAATTATCTACTGTTCAGTTTCAGGCCAATCTAGAAAAAGGATATGTTAGCTAAAGGAACAACACAAAGAGCATGCCAGCAAATACCTTAAGTATTCTTAAAAAAAAAAAAAAAGACAGGGTTTTTCTGGGTAACAGCTCTCACTGTCCTAGGACTCACTTTGTAGACCAAGCTGGCCTCAAACTCAGAGATCCAACTGCCTCTCTCTGCTTCCCAAGTGCTGGGATTAAAGGCATGCACCACCACACCTGGCTTAAACATTCTACATCCCATTCTTGTATAGCACCAAGACCAGAAAGGTCAACACATCACGAGTTTAGACACAACAACAAAAACATCTTTGGCAAATTAGGCTTTTCTATAAAATGAATGCTGAGGATACAGAACAACATCACCATTAGTTAATGACTCTTTTTATTTGTTTATCTAATAGGGTATGTATCCTATGTATCCCAGGCTGGCTTCACATTCAGTATACAACCTCAGCTTGATTAGTGACTTGTACAAATAAAACTTAATCCAACAAATTCATTTTGGTCTGTGTACTATGAAAATCTCTATGTTCTTACTGCCTGTATCCTCAATCCTTAGTCTCATTTGCCCTTGTTTTGCGGTGGTGGCGGTGGCGGCGGGGGTAGGGGTGGGGGGGTGGGGAAGGGTTAGGGGTGGAGGAGGGTCGGGGGTGGGGGAGTGTGGGGGAATGGGGGTGGGGTGGTGTCTCCGGTGTCTCCTAAGTCACAGGCTAACCTTGGACTTGATATGTTGCCACAAATTACCTTGAATTTCTGATCCTCTTACCTCCACCTCCCCCGTGTACCATTATTGAATCTCCACATTGGATACAGGACTTTAGCCTTCTAACAGATACAAAGAGGAATCTAATTGGCAGGTGTTTTTGTTTTAATTTTGAGACAGGGTCTCAACATATAGCCCAGGCTGGCTTGGAACTTGTGTTCATCTTAACTTTGACTCCCAAGTGCTGCCATTACAGGTATGTATTACTATGCTCAGCTAACTGTGGCTTAAACATGCAATTTATGTCAATCAAGTTGAGAAAATCTTCCATGTTTATCAATCATGTTCTCTTATGAAATATCGATGTCAGTATCAACTTTATTTTATGTGCTTTTATAAACTTATAAGGTACCACAATCTTCTTTGGTAAGAACAGGGGTTTATGGGTCTGGAGAGATGGCTCAGTGGTTAAGAGCACTGGCTGCTCTCTCAGAGGCCCCGGGTTCAATTCCCAGCAACCACGAGCAGCTCACAACTGTAACTCCAGTTCCAGGGAATCTGACACCCTTACACAGGCATACATGCAGGCAAAACACCAACGAACATTTAAAAAAAAAGAATAGGGGTTTACAGAAGGCCTAAGGCTGTAATTTAGTGGTAGAGTGGCAAGACCCTGGGTTCAGTTTTCTGCACACAAAGGAAAGGAAAAAAAAAAAGCTCAAAAGATACAGATTATCCTTTAATTTTTTAAATCACTTTTTAAAAGTTCAACTGTCTATAGGCCCAGTGGCTCAGGAGGCTGAGGTGAAAGGAGCACTATGAATTTAAGGTCAACTTATTAGACACAGTGAGCTCCAAGGCAGCCTGAGTTAGATAAGGCACTATCTCAAAAATGAGTTGTAATGTGGGCCACAGGAGCTCTCCTAGAAAGTCATTTTCTGCCATCCTTTCTAAAGTCATATAGGTTTGAGATCTTAATCCTAGCATGATTCCAGAGCAAGTCATTTTCTTCTTTGGACTTGGCTTTCCTGTCTACAGAAGATAGCGGCTATATAATATCTAAGTTCCTATCCATCAAATGTACCAAAGATTTGCCATTCCCTCAGCTACTGGTCCTTCTGTTAAATACTCTAGTTCCTCAAGTCCACTATTTTCCACCTTCATATACCACAGCATTTCTCTTGGTTTGTTTTAATCTATTTTTATTTTTGAGTCAGATTCTCATGTTGCTCAAGCTGCTCTAGAACTTAGTATGTAGCTGAGGATGACTTTCTTTAAGCTCCTGATGCTCCTGTCTTCAACTCTCAAGTGCTAGGATTATAGTTGCCTGTCACTATGCCTACTACTTTCTCTTATCATTAATTCTTTTTTATCATTAATTCTTACCTCTTTGAGCTTTTCATCACAGAGATCCAGCATGGATTGAGAAATCTGAGTCAGTGAGTGTTTTGGCCCTACAAAGGAATAAGAAATGGCCGTTATAAATGGGAGCCCAAAGTTGCCACGCTTCCCACACTTAACAAATCTACTAAAGAACCTAAAAAGTCCCAGGCACCAGCCTAGTAACTGAGTTAGGTAGATATACCAGTTTTTTTCCTCTTTATTGTTTTAAGACAGAGTCTCTTGTATCCCAGGCTAGTCTAGAACTCACTATTGTAGCTGAGAATGACCTTCAACTTTAGATCCTCCTGTCTTCACCTCCTGGGGATTACAGATGTGTGCTACCACACCAGGCACAGACACTACCAGTCTTTACTCCATTTTTCAGTGTCTAACATATAATGGGTAAACTATGAATGAATTGTAATTGTTTTGTATTTGTGTACACACATACTTGTATTACAACTGCTTTTTGTTTTGTTTTTTGAGACAGCATCTCACTATGTAGCTCTGGCTGGCTCGGAATTCTCTACATAGACAAGGGTAGCCCCGAACTCAGAGATCCATTTGACTCTGTCTTCCTAGTGCTGGGAGTAAAGGCATGAGCGACCTTTATTGGGGCTTTTAATACCTTAGAAATCATTCTGTAGACGCAGAATGTGTTTAAGAATGATAATGTTCATCAGACCACAACCCATAGAACCATGGAGGCTATATATATAGCATGGAGATCTCTAGGACGACTGTGGCTTATAATAAATTTCGGTTTTACTCAATTATTGAAAAAAAATAGCCAAACGAATGGAAACACATGAACTATAAACCAAAGGCTGAGGGGCCCCCAACTGGATCAGGCCCTCTGAATAGGTGAGACAGTTGATAGGCTTGATCTGTTTGGGAGGCAACTAGGCAGTGGGACCGAGTCCTGTGCTCATTGCATGAGTTAGCTGTTTGAAACCTGGGGCTTATTCAGGGACGCTTAGCTCAGTCTGGGAGGAGGGGACTGGACCTGCCTGGACTGAGTCTACCAGGTTGATCGCAGTCCTCGGGGGAGGACTTGCCCTGGAGGAGGTGGGAATGGGGGGTGGGCTGGGGGTAAGGGGAGGGGATGGAAGGGGGGAGAACAGGGGAACCCGTGGCTGATATGTAGAACTGAATGGCATTGTAAAATAAAATAAAAGGGGAAAAAACCAAAATATTTCCATATAACTAGCATTTCTTTTTTGTCTTTTTAAGATAGGGATTCTCTGTGTAGTTCTGGCCATCCTGAAACTCATTCTGTCAACCAGGCTGGCCTCAAACTCAGCGATCCTCCTGCCTCTGCCTTCCAAGTGCTGGGATTACAGGTGTGTGCACCACCACTAAGCCTAACTTGTATTTCTAACCAACCACTTCTTTTGAGTATCATTTACTAGATTATCTTCCTCCATCGAACTGTTGTTAGTGTCCTCCCAGAGCCTTAACCTCAGCCCTACTATTTATTTCAGCATTTGATTATTCGTTCAAACATTTTATGTCTTGTCTATAAAATGGTCAATGATGGGAATATAAGGATAATTATGAGTCCCTATTACAGAGCATTCTTGGACTAGTCAAAGAAAATAACTTGAAAACAAATCATTGCCAAACAGTGTAATCCTATCAAATATCTATGGATAAAATGATACGCTGTCAGAAAATACATAAGAAATAAGACTTGCCACAAACTGACAAATTGTTAAAATTCAGTGACGGGTACACTAAAATTTATTCCTCTTAAATTTCCATAATAAGCTGGGTGGTGGTGGTGGCACACCCCTTTAATCCCAACACTCGGGAGGCAGAGCCAGGAGGATCTCTGTGAGTTTGAGGCCAGCATGGTCTACAGAGTGAGATCCAGGACAGCCTCCAGAGCTACGCAGAAAAACCCGGTCTCAAAAAACCAAGAAAAAATTTACATAACAAAGTTGAAAAAACTATCAGTATAGATGAAATATATTGGTTGCACATAAACTATATTCTATATCACTGGACATCAAATCTGCTAATTGGAAACCAAGACTGGTGATGCAGGCTGGTAATTTTAGCTGCTCAGGAAGCTGAGGCATAGGTTGTAAGTTTAAAAGCAGGCTAGGCTACAAGAAAAGTTCAGGGCTAGCCTGTCCAACTTCCCAAGACTTCATTACAAAATAAAAAGTAAAAGGGGAGCTGGGATATAGCTAAGAGGTAGAGTACTTGCTGGAGGCTCTGGATTCAATCTTTCGTAGAATAAAAAGAAAGGAAAAAATCTGCGTTGGGGGAGTAGGGAAGGCTTGTTCTGACTCACATTTAGGTAGTCATTAAAGAACAGAAGTCCAACAGGCAAATAGGAAAGGACATTCCAAAGAGAAGGAAAAGTACACAAAGACACAGCACTAATTAGTCAAATTCATAGAAACATGCTACAGTACATTTCATCAGTCACAAGTAGTTTTGATACCATTATAACAAAGGTGTGTGTGTGTGTGTGTGTGTGTGTGTGTGTGTGTGTGTGATATATGTATGTCTGTATGAATTTGCATGTGTATAGGAAAAACAGGTAATGAACTTGGCAAGTCAGAAAGAACCACATTAGAAAGATCTTAAAGGCACTAGAAAGCTACTTTAAACTGGTTAACAATGCTTCTTTTCTTTGTCCCCCCCCCTTTTTTTTAAGATTTATTTATTCATTATGTATACAGTGTTCTGCCTGCACATAACCCTGCAGGCCAGAAGAGGGCACCAGATCTCATTACGGATGGTTGTGAGCCTCCATGTGGTTGCTGGGAATTGAACTCAGGACCTTTGGAAGAACAAGCAGTGCTCTTAACCTCTGAGCCACCTCTCCAGCCCTGTTCCCCTTTTTTTATGGTGCTTGGACATCAAACATGTTAGCCAAGTGCTCCACCTCTGAGCTATAACTATCATTAGTCTAAGGCAGTCATTTCCTACATTTGAGTTCTAGTGGAGAATTGCTACCCAGTCAACAATAGGAAGAATTAAGGCAAAAATGTTTGGAAGCTGTTGCAACAGGTTAAACAAGAGGTAACAAGGGCTTCAATTAAAGCAGCAATGGTAACAAAAAGGAAAGGGACAAGTTCCAAAAAAAATGTAGACAGTATACTTTGTAGGACTTAGTTTGAAGTGTGAGGAAGAGAACATGGATCAATTATGACTAAAATTTCTACGTTATATAATGAGGCAGCCAGCAAAACCATTCATCTGCACAGGCAATCAGATAATGAACTGCCAGTAGGACATGAGAACTGGTCATGTCTAGCAGACAACTGGAAGTAAGGGTTTGAAGCCTTGAAAAGATGTAGAGACAGAAGAAAGGGGCATCAGTAGACATTCAGTAGCCAGAAGTAGTAATGAAAAAGAGTAAGGAGCTAAAGAGATGAAATTTGGTAAGTTGGACTGGCTTGTGGAAGGCTTCAGAATGTAGAAATTGTTATTGTCCTGTTTAAACATGAGAAACAGAAGAGGTTATGAGATGTTAAATAACATATCCATCATAGCTCTATTGGTATTATCTACTCTGGATGCCAATACAAGGTTGAGGCTGGAGAGATGGATCAGTGGTTATAATTGCATATTATGCTCTTCCAGAGGACCTAAGTTCAGTTCTCAACTCCCATGTCTGGGGACTCACAACCTCCTATAACTTTGGTTCCAGGTGATCAAATGTCTCTGGCCTCCAAATGAATTTGCATATGCATACACATATATATGTACATATAATTTTAAAAAATGATTCTTGCTACTTCCAATACTCAGAAAGTTGAATTCACATACCCATCACAAAAAGAAAATTGAATTGAAACTAGAAAAAATTATGAATTAATGCAAACTGATTTCTTCCTCCTTGCCTTTCCTGTTTGTTTTTTATAAGAAAATGGGTATCTAGGCCCTGTAACGAAAATGCAAACTGATTTAAAACACATAAAACAAATATGGCTGCAAGACTATCCTTTGTAGAGTTCACTCACACCCAGTGACTCTCCAACTTACTTAGGTTTACTTTTTTATCTCACTACTTACCCCAACTGTTTCAACACATAAGACTTAAAATTCACCAGAGAATACATTAAAAATTAAATAGTACGAGGCTGGGTATGGTAAAACATGGCTTTAATCCCAGCACTCATTTGGGAGGCAGAGGCCAAAGAATTTCTGTGATTTTGAGGCCAGTCTGGTCTACATAGTTAGTTTCAGGCCAGTCAGGGCTACATAGTGAGACCATGTCTTAAAAAAAGGATTAAATAGAGGAACTAAAAAGAAGCAATACTTACTATATGACTGAAATGTACACTACCTGATGTTCATACCCAAGAATGCACATTATAGTCTTTTCATTCATTCTAATCTATTGAATTTAGAATTAGCAAGGGTATAGGAATCTGAAAAGTGACCTTTGCAGTCAAGGAACAAAGAATAAGGGACTATTACCATTATAGGTTGCACTATTTTTCACAATTAGTTCCAAATGCTCTCTGAATTCTTCGCGAGATGGATAGAGGCGTTTGCGCACATTTTCACGGAGTGTCTGTAGATCCATCGGCCGAGTGATGATTTTATAGTAGTCCTTTACAACCTTTGCATTAACTGGAGTATGGAAAGGGTATGTCTGTGGAAATAAGAGCCAGTACCATTTAGGAGCAAAGAACATTTGACAGAGATGTACCTGGAGTTTTCTCTTCGGGTCCCGCGGAGCGCCACCAAGCTCCGGCAGTCCTGCCAAGCCCTGCCAAGTCCCACCAAGCCCCAGCAGTCCAACAGCCTGCTTATAAAATAAACACACAGACACTTATTTAAACTGTTTGGCCTAATGACTCAGGCTTCTTGTTAGCTGTTCTTATATCTTAAATAAACCCATTTCTATTAGTCAATAAGTTGCCACGTGGCTTGTGGCTTACCAGTACCTTACATCTTGCTTGTAATGGCGGCGGCTGGCAGCGTTTCCCTGCCTCAGCCTCCCACTTCCTAGAATTCTTCTCCTCCTTGTCCCGCCTACCCTATCCTTCCTGCCTGGCTACTGGCCAATCAAGAGTTTTATTTATCAATTGATCATCCACAACACGTAGCGACATATAGATGAACAGAAATGGGTTAATTTAAGATATAAGAACTAGATAACAAGAAGCCTGCTGCAGCCATACAGTTTGTAAGCAATATAAGTTTCTGTGTGTTTACTCCGTTAGGTCTGAGCTGCTGCAGGACTGGCAGGTGAGAAACATTTGTCCTGACCCTGGGCCAGGCAGGACTGGAAAAAACTCCAGCTACACAGAGACAATTACATTTTCGACAATTACATTTTCCTGGTTTAACCAACTCTCAGAAGGATTTTTTCAGAATTTGTTTTTTGGTGGGTTTTTTTTGTTTGTTTGTTTTGGTTTCTCTGTGTAGCTTTGGCGCCTTTCCTAGAACTCACTCTGTAGCCCAGGCTGGCCTTGAACTCACAAGAGATCCGCCTGCCTCTCAAGTGCTGGGATTAAAGGCATGCGCCGCTGCCACCACCTGGCACAGAATCTATTTTTTGCATTAAGCTATTTTCTTTCTTAATTTTTATTTATTAATTTATTTATTTACTTACTTACTTTTTTTTTGTTTTTAGAGACAGGATTTCTCTGTGTAGCTTTGCGCCTTTCCTGGAACTCACTTGGTAGCCCAGGCTGGCCTCGAACTCACAGAGATCTGCCTGCCTCTGCCTCCCAAGTGCTGGGATTAAAGGCGTGAACCACCACCACCTGGCTATTTATATTTTATGTATGAGTGCACTGCATATATACCTGCACACCAGAAGTGGGCATCAGATCCCACCATAGATGGTTGTGAGCCATCATGTAGTTGCTGGGAATTGAACTCAGGACCTCTGGAAGAGCAGTTAGTGCTCTTAACTGCTGAGCCATCTTTCCAGCCCCCTAAGGTATTTTCTTGCTTTCTTTTTTTTCTTTTTGATTTCTCAGGACAGGGTATCTTTGTATACAGCCTTGGCTGTCCTGGAACTAACTCTGTAAACCAGGCTGGCCTTGAACTTATACAGATGTGCCTGGCTCTGCCTCTCGAGTGTTGGGATTAAAGGCGTGTGTCACCATGGTTGGCAAGGCATTGAATTCTTTGGAGCCACAGTTAGAGTTGTCTGTGAGCTACCCAACATGACTGCTGGGAGCCAAACATAGTCCTCTGCAAGAGCAGTATGTATTCCTAACCACTGAGTTGTCTTTCTAGCCCCATATATGCTAAACATTTATGAAATGCAAAAATGGTTCTTATAAGACATACAAATTTCAGGCTGGAGAGATGGATCAGTGGTTATAATCACATATTATGCTCTTCCAGAGGACTTAAGTTTGGTTCCCAGCTCCCATGTCTGGGGACTGACAACCTCCTGTAACTTTGATTCCAGGTGATTCAGTGTCTCTGGCCTCCAAGGGAATTTGCATATGCATACACAGACACACATATATACATATAATTTTAAAAAATGATTCTTGCTACTTCCAATACTCAGAAAGTTGAATTCACGCTGGGTGGTAGTGACACATGCCTTTAATCCCAGCACTCGGGAGGCAGAGGCAGGCGGATCTCTGTGAGTTCAAGGCCAGCTTGGTCTCCAAAGTGAGATCCAGGAAAGGCGCAAAGCTGCACAGAGAAACCCTGCCTCGAAAAGAAAAAAAGAAAAAGTTGAATTCACATATCTCCACAAAAAGAGAAAATTGAATTGAAACTAGAAAAAATTAGCTTTATATCCTCTTATAACTCATGTGTCCTTTTACCTATATTCTGTCCTTCATCACCTAATATTCTATTAAACAATTTAAAAATAGACAAAACCCCAAGGAATTAGGATTTCCAGATACACAGGTATACACACTACTGCCATCTAGCTGAAGTAACAGAAAACAAAGGGTCTTGGTTTTCCTATTTTATACATCTAATGTAATGAACTCACATTTGGAAGATCTCTCATGTCATTGATGATAGACTCCAAGATAGATGACAGTGTCACCATAGGGTCTGTCCGGCGCCGATGGATGGATTTATGAGGTCTCTAAAACAAAACAAAACAAAACAAAAACAAGAAATCAGAATTCTTTTTTTTTCCCCCGAGACAGGGTTTCTCTGTGTAGCTTTGCGCCTTTCCTGGAACTCGCTTTGGAGACCAGGCTGGCCTCAAACTCACAGAGATCCACCTGCCTTTGCCTTCCAAGTGCTGGAATTAAAGGCGTACGACGACGACGCCGCCGCGGCCGCCGCCACCACCACCCCGACATGAAATCAGAATTCTTTAGCTAAAAAAACAAAACAAAACAAAACAAAAACAAAACAAAAAACCACCACCCTGGAAATTTTTCAAATATACTGATACATTTTAGAAATCGTCAATAAAGCCAAACTTTGAGGGCTTAAGCCTATAATCCCAGCAATTGGGAGGATTGCTGAAAGTTCAAGTTCATAGAATGCTCAGTAAATTCCAGGCCATCCTGGGCTAGAGGGAAACTCAATCTTAAAAGCAAAGTTTGGAGGGGGACAAGCTGAAGAGATGGCTCAGTGGTTAAGAACCCTTGCTGCTTTTGCAGAGCACCGGGGTTCAGATCCCAGTACCCACATAGTGACTTACAACTAAAATCATAGTGCACTCTCTTTTGGGCTCTGCTGGCACCAGGCATGCACCTAGTGCACTTATATACATGCAGCAAAAACCTCTTACACATCAAAAAGAAGGGTGGGGCAATGAGATGGCCATACAAGAGTGACCATAATTTGATCTCCAGACTCCATGTAAAGGTGGGATAGAACTAAGTCCTCTGACTTCCATGTGTGCATCATGACATATGCACAGATGAATGCACACACACACAAAATAAATAAATTTTAAAGCCAGATAAAGGCACACACCTTTATCTCAGCACTTGAAAGGCAGAGGCAGGCAGATCTTTGAGTTCAAGACCAGCTTGATCTATAGAGTGAGTTCCAAGAAAGTCCCAGGGCTACAGAGAAACCCTGTCTCAAAAAACCAAAACTAGCCAGGCAGCAGTAGTATACGCCTTTAATCCTGACACAGAGAAACCCTGTCTCAACACTCCCCAAAAAACCCCCAAAATAATAAATGAATTGTAATAAATCATCTAATGAACAGTACACATAATTCTCAAGGAACAGACATAAGAACGTCTGACACCAACAGAGCCATGTCACAGAAGGCTGGAGGAATCAATCAGAACCCATTTGATATGAAGACAATGTGGATACTCACATTCAAATAGTCACAGTGAACTGTGGTTCCAACCCGCCGTTTTTTCTTGGGAGGAAGTTGTTGTTTAGGAAACTTCAGGACCAGAGATTTTCTGCGAACTTCATCCGCACTGCAATCAGTAACATTGCCACAGTGTGTTATTTATAGTTCCAAGAAATAGGGGTGAAGAGATGGCTTAGTGGTTAAGAGTACTTGCTACTCTTACAGAGAGGACCCTGGTTCAGCTCCTAGCTCCTATGTGGTAGCTCACACCCAGACAGTAACTCCAGTTCCACAGGATCGGATACCAACTTCTGACCTCTGTGCGTACCAGGCATACACAGTGGTGCACTTACATACATGCAGGCAAAACACTCATACACACAAAATAAATCCTATAACTCCAAATAGATCTTTATAGTTCCCAGAAATGAAATAACTACAATGAAAAGGTCCAAAGTACCTAAGTGGGAAAAGTCAAAGAAGCCAGAGGTCAAACAGTCATCTTCTAAGCAGGACCTGAGTAGGCAGGACCTGAGGACCTCCAAATTAGTAAAGAACTAAGCAAATCAAATTTTTTCTCAGTTCCTATTTAGAAAGTGAGGGGACTGGCTAAAAGCATTTTAAGACTCCTCCCAGTTCTAACATTCTATCCTGAGGTTCAAAAGGTAGAACACTTGACTCATTCAGAATATAAATGAGTCTGGACATGATGGCACACCGGGGAAGCAGAGGTAGGGAGATCCCTGTGAGTTCAAGGCCAGCCTGACCTACAAAGAAGCTCCAGTCAGGACTATACAGTGAGATCTTGTTCAAAACAAAGCAACATAAACTAAAACAAAATATAAATGAAGAAGCAGGTGTGATTACACATGCCTGTAATCCAAGGAAGGGGAAAAAAGGAATGAGAGAAAGGGAGGCAAAGAAGGAAACAGAAAGACTAAAAAGAAAAAAAATTAAAAACCAGTATAGGGGAAAAGGGGGAAGGGTTCCTGCAATTTTTAAAACCAATCCACTTTCTCCCCTCCACTGTAAGATGTCACATTTTCCCTTTCTAAGGTACTTTTAAGATATGATGCCGGGCATGGTAGCGCATACTTTTAATCCCAGCACCCAGGAGGCAAAGGCAGAGGTGGGGAGATCTCTGTGAGTTCAAGGCCAGCCTGGTCTACAGAGTGAGTTCCAGGATAGCCAGAGCTACACAGAGAAACCCTGTCTCTCAAAAAAAAAAATACAAATACCAATGAAAAAACCTGCTATATGGGGCTGGAGAGCTGATGGCTCAGTGGTTAAGAGCACTGACTGCTCTTCCAGAAGTCCTGAGTTCAATTCCCAGCACCCACATGGTGACTCACAAACACCTGTAATGAGATCTGGTGCCCTCTTCTGGCCTGCAGGGACACATGCAGGCAAAATACTGTATACATAATAAATAAATCTTTAAAAACAAAAACAAAAAAGATGACTTACATATGTTGATAAATCAATAAGGATAGAAGAATGTAAATTGAATAAAAAAAGAAATAGAGAATTGCACCAAACTGATGATTAAAATTATATAGAGAAAGACTGAATCTAGGGTTTTGCATATACTAAACAAGAGATCTACAAATTAGCTATTAATATATTCCTATCCCTCTTTTCACTTAAAAAAGAATGTGTGTGCATGGTACCTGAAAGGCCAGAGAGGGTGTAGGATACCCTCTATAGAGGTGGAGTTACAAATAGTTGTGAGCTGCTATGTAGGTGCTGGAAACTGAATCCAGAGCTTGACCAAGAGCAGCGAGTGCTCTTAACCAATGAACCCTCAGCCCTTATGCTTTTTTTTATTATTATTTTTGTTGTGTAACAGCCCTGGCCATCCTGGAACTTGATCTGTAGACCAGGCTGGCCTCTGTCTCCTGAGTGCTGGAATTAAAGTCATATGCCACCACCACCTGGCTTGTTTTGGTTTTTTGAGACAGAATCTCACCATATAGCCCAGGCTGTCTTCACATTTGTAATCCTTTTGCCTCTGCCTCCTAAGTGGTAGGATTACAGGCATGTACCACAATGCCCAGCAAGAGAATGATTTCTAAATACCATTTGCTAATAAAGGAGCCTGGACACCTCAGATAAATGGTCAATTCTAAGTCTGAGACAAGGAAAACTTTAAACATCTTGTACCAGGAAGCAAATGATTTCCCAAAGATTTATAGGATCATTTCAAAACCACAGATCTAAGGGGCCTGAGAGATGGCTCAGCAGTTAAGAGTGTTTATGGCTCTTTTAAAGAACCTGAGTTTAGTTCCTAGCACCTATATGGCAGCTCTCATAACACTATAATTCTAATTACAGGGGATCCAACTCTCTCTTCTGGTCTCCGTGTGTGGTGCACATACATACATGCAGGCAAAATATTCATAAAGTGAAAATAAATAAATACTTTTAAAATCACCACAGGATCTGGCTTAAATGAGTCAAATTGGGATATAATGCATTAAATTTATAAAGGAAGAATTTTGGAATCTACAGTAATATATTAAAATGGAAAGGATGAATTTTTCTTACAAAAAAAAAAATACCAGCTAGAATAGAGGAATTCTAGAATTAGAAAAAAAAATCACTTTACAAGTGCCAATAAAATAACTTGGCAAAAAAAAAAAACTTGGCAAAGATCATCAATAGCTCTAAAACCAGTAAAGCTGTTAAGGTTGAAACAGGATATCCATCCTCATGTTAATTGAAAAAGAAAACTATACCTTTCCTACCATATCTGGGTATTGCTACTTTAAGAAAATGATCAAGAGTTCTGGAGACACAGGTCAATGGCAGAGTACTTGCCTAGCAACCTCAAGGACCTAGGTTCAATCCTCAGTCCTAGAAAGAAAGATGATCAAAATAGTGGGAAAAACTGACACTGTGTGCTTGATGATGTGGTAATACATAATATCAACTAGGCAGTCTATTAAATGTCTAGCCAAAAATATTTAATATGAGTTCAATCAGTAGAAAACAAAGCAGGTATTCCTCCCTTGGAGTCTCTCATACTCTTGAGCATTTTCATTTTTAAAATAAATCTCTGGTCTTCTCAAAACAAAATCCAGAAAGTGGGGTATTTTGTGAGACAATTGATCTGTATGCTGCAAAAAAAATCAATGTCATAAAAAGTACAAAAATAGGCCAGGTGGTGGTGGTGGTGGTGGAGCACACCTTTAATCCCAGCATTTAGGAGGCAGAAGCAGGTGGATCCCCGTGAGTTTGACACCAGTCTGGTCTACAAAGCGAGTTCCAGGACAGCTAGGACTGTTACACAGAGAAATGCTGTCTTGAAAAATTCAAAAAAATAACAAAAATAAATAGTGAGGACAGTTTTAGATTAAGACAAACTCAAAATACACTTATGTTTAAACTGGGATTGTATCCAAAACTAGGAAATGAGCCACCAAAGACAATGAAATGACTTGGGAAATTTGAGTAAAATACCTGAGCATTGTATATTACTAAATTAATGCTATTTCTTAGTTATGATAATAGTACTGTAACAAGTATTGCAAGTCTGGGGGAAAGGTATCCTTACAGTTCAGGGAGTCAGGCGACACCTTGAGCTGCTAGGACAGCTCTGACAGCTGAAGCTGCAATGCAACAGCTCAGCTCTGGAGATGTGTGTGTTTGCAGTGAACTGTCATGATACCTGCAATTTACTTCTCAATGGTGCAGATTATAAACATTTATAATCAAATGTGGCAAAAGGTGATCAGGTGAATTTAGAATACTTTAATTGTGAATTTTCAGCTAATCAATAGGTTTATAATTTTTGTTTGTTTTTTCAAGACAGGGTTTCTCTGTGTAGCCCTGGCTGTCATGGAACTCACTCTGTAGACCAGGCTGGCCTCTCTGCCTCCTGAGTGCTGGGATTAAAGGTATCCTCCACACCACCTGGCTCAGTTTATAATTTTTAAAATGGGAAAAATTTTAACATCTTCATTTTTTATCTATTAAATGCTCTAAGGGCAAGAAGATTGGATGTAAGCATAGTCTGCTGTATTTATTTTATCTTAACTACCCACATGTCAGGTGTGGTGCTCCAAGCCTGTAATCCTAGCTACATGGGAGACTGAGACAGAAAGAAAGATTACAAGTTTGAGACCAATCTAGGTAATTTAGCAAAACCTTCAAAAATTTGTACAAGGGTTTGAGGACATATGGCTCAGTGACAGAACATTTGTCACTGCGCCTCCCAGTATCCCCTCCAAAAAAACCAACCAACCAACCAAACAAACAAACAAAAAACAAGCAAAACAAAACAGAAGAAAAAACACCACTGTGGTAAGGGTACTTGTGTAAATACTAAGACTTAGCCAGGCTTGGGTGGCACACACTTTTAATCCAGCACTCAGGAGGCAGAGGTAGGCAGATCTCTGTGAGTTCGAGGCCAGCCTGGTCTACAGAGTTAGTTCCAGAAGAGCCAGGGCTAGGTAGAGACTCTGTATTGAAGAACCAACTCCCCCGCCCCCAGAAAACACCCAAGACTCAATACATAGCATGTACAAAGGCAAGTAGTACTGGCAAATATTACTAATTATAATCCAAAGTTCCTGTAACCCTAGTTCTACTTCAGAGAACCATCACATCACATTTACCCCTGCCAACCACCATAATAAACCTTCAACAGCTCTCTGCTATAGCACTCTGCCTGCTAGCCCTTACCTCTCAATGAGCTGTTTTCCCAAAACGATCTTGGTCCCTTCAACTTTGATAAGTTCTTCATTATCATTATGAATGACTGTCTTTTCCAGCTCCTCCTCCTGTTCCTCTGTCATGGCAACAGGATTAGAAGGTGGAGCATTTGTTTGATAATAAAGGGGACAGAATTTGTTTGTCCTCATGTGCCCAATGGCACCACAGGCTCCACATTTCAGCTGAAACAGAAAACAAAACAAAACAAAAAACCCCACATGTTAGAGGTAAACAGGCTGAACAGCATGTCAAAAGTAGAAATGAATATGGAGCAGGGGAGAAACAAATATAGACACCATTATATAGAAAACTGGTTTAGAAAGGTTAAGGTCACAGAGCTAAGTGGCAAAAACAGATATGCTGAAGTTCACAATTCTTTCCATTGAAGCAGTTACCTTATGTTGTACATGGAATCTTTAACTGAAGTGATGCAAAACAACCTGGATGCTATGTATTCTTATCTTTTTCTGACTTCTTAAGACTTTTTTGTGTATCTGTATTGGTGTATATAGGTATATGTGCAAGTGTGTGCATACGTACCTGAGACCAGAAGGGAGGTGTTAGATCCCTTGAAGCTGGAGTTACAGGTATTTTTGAACCATCCAATATAAGTGCTAAGATCTAAATCCCAGTCCTTCGATACAGTAAGCACTCTTACTACTCTCTAGCCCCTTCTTTTAATAAGTTACCTTTTTTAAAAAGGATTATGAGGTTAGGGAAGTAGCTCATCAGTGTAGTGCTTGCCTAATACATATCAGGTCCTGGATCTGATGCTCAGTAACAAAGGTATACAAATATAAATAAATGTACCAAACCTACTTAACTCCTAGAGAAAAATGTGTGTGTGTGTGTGTGTGTGTGTGTGTGTGTGTGTGTGTGTGTGTGTGTGTAGTGTGTGTGTGTGTACATGTGTGTGTATTCTTTCTGAGGGCCTCATGTAGCCCAGGGGAGCCTGAATTCATTACGTAGATTTGTTCCTGGTCCTCCTGTTTCAGCTTCCTTAGTATGGGGACTGCAGGTGTTATATTATATTATTATATTATATTATATAAATAATATAACCTAGCGTTCCACAATATTGCTTTCATTTTCAGTAACCAAAGAAGACAAAAGCTGAGGGAAAAAGTATGCTATCTTCCTTTGCTTTGTTAGCAGTGATAACATCATTAAACAATTTTTTTTCTTTTTCTTTCTGAGACAGGGTCTCTCTGTTTCAAGCTCACAAGCCTGTCTCAGCCCATCAAGTGCTAGGACTGCACTGTGTCCCCCTAACCTGCCTACTGTTCTAGACTTACTTTGAGGTCAGGGCGTTCCTTCATTTTTTTGGGCTTTTTCTCAGGAGGGCCCTTCAGCTTCTCTTTTTCCTGGTTTCGTTTAAGTCTTCTCAATTGCTCTTGGATCCTCCGCCGTTCTTTTCGCATCTCTTCTCGATGCTGCTCATCAAAAAGGGCAAATTTTCGACTGAATAACAGGAGAAAAAAATATGACAGGACCATAAGCAACCTAAATCAAGATGACTACCCGGAAAGCTACCATCTCATAATATAAGTAATTCATCCAGGCTGAAGTGAAAAACCTGTCTGCCACCTCCACCTTCCTTGACAGTCAGTCTTCCACATGCAGAGTAACATCTCTCAATCGAAGTCCTGAATAATCATTAAGATTTTGCTTTTGATTTTTGAGACAATGTTTTACAGCCCAGACTGGTCTAGACCTATGTTTCTCCTGCTGAATCCTCCCAAGTACTGGTATTACAGCAGTGATTTTTGCAAAGCCAAACCACCATAATCCAAACATAGCAAACAGTTATTTTCCCAGTGATTTGGCTCTGTTCAAATCCAAAGCTCTAAAGGCAAGACAGTTCTAACTGATAGCAGATTTCCAGGGATAACAATATATATTCTAATCACTACAACTCATGCATATACTTTGTCTCTATCATTATTTTCCCCACCACACTCAAAAGTAGCACATCAAACTCACATGAACTCCTCATCTTTTGTGGTACGTATGCGCACATAAGCATCAATAACAGCTGGTTTTCGGACTGTCTCACAACGAACATACTCCTTCCCCTCTTCATCTCGAAATGTTCGGTAAATTTTGAGACAGCGGCCAGTGGCAGAAGAGTTAAGGCTAGTCACCGAGGCTGTGTCATCATCTCTGTGATTATTTCCTGCTGCTGCTGAGCCTGCTGCTGTAAGACAGAAAACAATTTTCAAACATTCCCTCCTAAAACCCAAATGACCACTTTCTTGGGATTGAATGGAGACGTTCAACATACCACAAAACCCTAGTTCTACTAAAAACAAAGTTGTTACTAGCCACAAGAACACCCTGATTTGCCCTTTCCTGACTTCTAAGCATTGCCAATTTCCATTTTTATAAATATAAACATTCTAGAAATACCTCAAAGTATTGTTTGCTACTGGAGACAGAAAAGCAATAGTTATACTGTTATTCCTCTGAATAGCAGAGTGACAAAAAACTCTTAGCAGCAAATAGTTGAAAACATCCAAGCAAGGACTCAGGAGGAAGAAATAAGCCCAGTCTTAAGATCTAGCATGCCGGGCAGTGGTGGTGGTGCACGCCTTTAATCCCAGCACTCTGGAGGCAGAGGCAGGTGGATCTCTGTGAGTTCGAGGTCAGCCTGGTCTACAGAGTGAGATCCAGGACAGTCACCAAAACTACACAGAGAAACCCTGTCTCAAAAAACCAAAAAAGAAAAAAGAAAAAAATAAAAGACTTAGTGCATGCTTCTCAAACTTTAATACAAATAGGAACACATGGGGATTTTGTAAAAATGTAGACTAAACTCAGTAAGTATGGAGAGACGATTCAAGGTGATCCTGCCTTTCTAACAAATTTCCATCAATGTAGATACTGTGGTCCAGAACTACATTAGTAAAGAACTAGAGGACCACAATGGTGTAAGAGCCATATATCTTTACTAAGTAGCCAGAAAAACAAAATTATACAAACTTTACAGAGACAGGTAAACAAAGGTAAGACTAGTATGAATGAAAATAGTCACTCTAATCTTCATCCTCAGACTTCATCCTCTCAGTATCTACATTCACTGCCTGCTTGATAGCTATTATAATCAGAAGAATCACAGGGACCTTGTTATCCATCTTCCTCATCATTAGCTTCTGCAATTATTGGATGAGTTTTAGCTCTTTTTTGGATCTAAGCTTCCTTTAAGAATCTTCTGAAAATTATGAATCTTCTCAGAAAATTGCCTATCTGCATAAAATTTTAAATATAAATTCAAAGACAACCTGGCAAATTCATCTAGAGATTCTCTATTTTATTTATGTTTTTTGAAGACAGGGTCTCATTAGTTACCTACCCCAGGTAGGCCTTCAAATCAAGAGCCTCTGCTTCAGCTTCCCAAGTGCTGGGATTCTAGGTATGTGCCACCACATCTAGCCAGACACTTCTTGTACTTTTTAAAACTGTTTCTCTGGGGGATGAATTCCCAGAAAGCTGATTTGATTTTAAGTACACCACTGGTAGCCCTAGCTTGACCAGGTTCCTGACACAGAAAGAGGATACAGTAGGCTGGCAGCATCTCTTCAATTTTTTTCCCTACAGACTGGAGTCCAGTTTGTAGAACTCTCTCTACCTCATCTACAGGTTTCTCTATACCTATTCCTTATTTTGTCTCTGGCTTGAACTCAGTTACAGTCTGCACTTATCCAAGCTCCGTTTTTGATCCCTTTCTTTTCTTGTGTGAGAAGCCCCCTCACCCAGTAGCATCCGCTGGAGTTCCTTCCGCTCCTGCTCCTCCCTTTCCCGAGATAGCTGAGAGCTCGTTTTCTTGTTCTGCAGCATGTTCTCAATGTTCTTCCCCATTTCTTCAAAGTCACTGTCTTCGGCTGAGCTGCTGTCTGTGTCAGTTGATAAGACTTCAGTCGATGACAAAACCCTAGCAAGAGAGGAAAAGTTAAAGACCAGGGGAAATACAAGTGTAGCAAGAAGTAGGATTGGAGAAATAGAAAACTGAGAAATCGCAGGGTGGTGGTGGCGCAGGCCTTTAATCCCAGCACTTGCGAGGCAGAGGCAGACGGATCTCTGTGAGTTTGAGGCCAGCCTGGTCTACAGAGTGAGCCTCAGGAAAGGCACAAAGCTACACAGAGAAACCCTGTCTCAAACCCTCCCCCACAAAAAAAGAAAATTGAGAAATCAACCTTAAAAAGATATACTCAGAATCCACAAAGTCATGAAACCCCTAACAGAAAAACTACATATTCCTAGACATTTCACAAATCTGTAGTAATTCTTTCAGAATCATTGGGGAAAAAAGCTAAGAAAGAAGCACACAGGCCATTTTCAAACATTTTTCTTGAAAGAGATTCTCACTGCTTCCTCTCTCCACCACCTCCTGCCCCCGCCTCAGGTATGCCTTGAATTCCTTATCGTTCTTGCCTTAGCCTCCCAAGTGCTGCTCAGCTCACCAGTACAATTAGATTCATAGATCCTTTTTAATAGCATATTACTCTTCTTTCATAATTAAGCCATTAGTGGAAAAAAACATAACCACTTAAAAGTGCCAGACCCAGGCAAAGTAGGCCACACAAACTGTCACCAAACCAAGAGATCAAGCTTAGCATTTCATGACATTCAAAGCTTTTGCTAAATTACTTTGAAAACAGTAGGTTCAGCAGGCATGGTGGCACATGCTTATAATCCCAGTACTCAGGGGGCAAAAGCTAGAGGACTGCCAAAGGCTTGAATCCAATATGGCCTACATGGTAAAAGCCTGTCTCAAAAAAAAAAAAAAAGAAAGAAAGAAAGAAAGCTTTAAAAAAGCTGTGCACTTTGGTGATACATGCCTTTAATCCCAGCACTCAGGAGGCAAAAAGGTAGGTGATGGGTTCATGGAGTCAGCCGAGACATAGTGGTCTTTCCAATAAGTTGCAGTTTCCAGCCGTCAGGCCACGACCAGCTGCTACCATGAGTCAGAAGCGAAAGTACAAATCTGTCTTTAAAAACCAAAAAAAAAAAAAAAAAAAAACAGGAATAGGTACTCTGGCAGTATTATTACAGATGGTGCCTGGTATTTCAGATACCCAATCACCTAGTTACATTTTTTTTCAGGTGATATCCTCTTCATTATACAAACAATATCTGGTAGAGCATGGTGGAGGATACCTGTGGCCCAAAATTTAGGAGACAGGTACAGGAGGATCATCAAAAGTTCAAGGCCAGCCTATCCTACATAGCAAGTTCCAGATCAGCATGGCTATATAATAACTCATCCCAAAATAGAAAAATAGTATGTAGGAGCTGAAGGCACAGTTTATTGATAAAGTACATCTTGCATGTACAAGGCCATTAGTTCAAAACAAAACATGTCTAGGACACTTCCCCTTTCCAGCTTAAACTTTCCACAGTACTGAATTAACATACTTGTTCTGTAGGTCAAAGATACGCTGACATTCCTCTTTGTAACGCTCTTGATGCTCAGCCACAGAAAACCTTGATCCACGGGCAAATTTACTCATGGGCCCCTCTCCAGAACGAGCCTGTTCTGTTGACATTGTGCGTACCACATCAATAACTTCCCAGCGGGACAACTTTTTAATCTATAAGAGAAACACAGAACTACATATATACCTCATTTAGGGATGTAAAAGGACAAACCAGGGCCGTTATTAGAAATATAGACAAGAAAACAAAGAGAAAGTTTGGGTAAAGTATTTAGAACCTATCATGATCTACATCACATTAAAAACCCCAGATAGTTCTTTATACCTTCCTACCTTTCTATCTGTATACAAAGCCTCTTACTCAGAGTTTTCCTCTTCTACACCTACCTCTTCCTCAGGCACACCAAATTTACGAAGAAGCTGTTTGGCATTTTTCAGAGACAGGCGACGAAGGTCTGCATCTGTTCCCGTGACTGTCTTCTTCACTGGCTGAGGCTCCTTATCGTCCTATCTCAAACAAAAACAAGTGAGAATCTGAGCTCAACTCCTAACAGTAAGCATCTATGCTGTTCTGGCAAATGAACCGTTTCCAGGTCTTCTACTCTATTTATTTCTACTGCTCAAACCTCATTCCTTCCTCTTTTCATTTCTAGCAATCTAAAGACTCTCACCTTCTGCTGTGTAGGTTTGTTTGGAATCTTCACATAGGAGAATCCTTCACCACAGCCTGTGGGATCTGCTACTCCAGTCACCTCCAGGAGACATTTGCCCTTCATGGCAGCAATGAAAGCTCTTGTAGTATTCCAAGGAGCAGTACGAACCTAAGATAAAGAAAAGGAGTCAGGGTTGTGGGAAACATTGTTCCATGTCTAACCACTACCTAAAACGGTAGAACAATTATTCTGAATGTTTCCACGGTTTCTTAAATTATCTAAATATCAAGTTAAATAGAGCAGCTATCCAATGCTCAGCTCTCTTCTATGATACTTAAATCAAGTGTTTAGAGATTCAGAGTGCGATCAGGATAAAAAATATGTTTATCAATGGTGTTCTTCAGTCCATTATCTCTAGGATTTCAGTAGGTAGTGTTGTACCCACATTCATGATGATCATAGAAGGACAACTGCATTTTATTGTCCAATTTTTCAAATGGTTTTCTTATTTTGATTTTTTTTTTATAGTAGGGTCTCTAATCTAGGTTGGCCTGGAACTCTCTATGTATTAGAGCATAATGATCTTGAACAACTGATCTTCCAAAGTGATGGGATTACAGATGTGTGCCATCTCACCAGCCAAAAACCTTCTTTTTAAAAGAGATAATGAGCCGGACGGTGGTGGTGGTGGTGGTGGTGGTGGTGGTGGTGGTGGTGGTGGTGGTTCGTGCCTTTAATCCCAGCACTCGGGAGGCAGAGGCAGGCAGATCTCAGTGAGTTCGAGGCCAGCCTGGTCTACAAAGTGAGATCCAGGACAGGCACCAAAACTACACAGAGAAACCCTGTCTTGAAAAACAAACAACAAACAAGCAAACAAACATAAATAAATAAATAAATAAATAAATAAATAAATAAATAAATAAATAAATAAATAAATAAAAGAGATGATGAGGGCTGGAGAGATGGCTTGCTGGTTGAGAGCACTGACTGCTCTTCCAGAGGACCCAGGTTCAATTCCCGGCACCCACATGGCAGCTCACACCTGTCTGTAATTCCAGTTTCAGGGGACCCGACACCCAAGGCAAAACACCAATGCATATAAAACAAAAATAAATTAATTTTAAAAGAGATAATGAGAAGCACTGATTTAAAAAAAAATGAGTGTTGTGGGCCAGAAAAACGGCTCAGTGATTAAAAGCATTGCTATACAATCTTAAGGACTGGAATTTGGATCCAAGCACTCAGATAACAAGCCCCAGCCACAAATGCCTATAACTACAGCTCTGAGGGATATGTTCCCCTCTTCTGGACTCTGTACACAGGCACACACATATTATACACGAATAAATAAATCTTTAAATTAAGAAAAACTATAGAGCCAGATGGAGTGGCACATGCCTTTAATCTCAGCACTCAAGTGGCAGAGGCAGGCAGTTCAAGACAAGCCTGGTCTACATAGTGAGTTCCAGGACAGCCAGGACAACATAGAAAGACCCTGTCTCAAAAAAAAAAAAAAAAAAAAAGAAAGAAAGAAAGAAAGAAAAGAAAAGAAAAAGAAAGGAAGAAAGAAAGAAAAAAAGGGCTTGCTGCTCTTTCAGAGGACCTGGGTTCAGTTCCCAACAGTCATGTCAGGTAACTTATAAATAAGCACCTGTAACTCCACCTAGAGAGAGATCCAATGTCTCTGGTCCTCCAGGCACCTACACTCACTTACTTATGCACACATATCCACACAGAGACACACACATATATATTAAAGATAAAAATATACAAATGTTGCTGGATATGTTGGTATGTGTCTGTACTCTCAAGAACTGGGAGACAGGGAGGAAGATTTAAAGTTTCCAGGCCAGACTGGGCTACAGAGCAAGATTCTGTCTCAAAAAAATAGTTTGTAAAACCTTACTTCATCATCAATCTTCATCTGGAAATCTTCTTCATTTTCTTCCTCAGGGGCAAAAAAGGACTTCTCTCCATAGCCAGCATCCTGAAAGAGGACAACTCTATGTATGAATAAAGTCAATGGAAAGAAGTTTTTTTCCTGAAAACAGTTTTACTGAATACTAAAATACCAACCGAAACAGCATAGAAAATGGATTCTGTAGTTTTCAATGTATGTATTACTATTATGCATTCTTGAGCTACTAGAAGATATGCCAAATTCCAAGGAATCTGCTCTAGGGATATAGTTCAGTGGCAGAATGCTTGCCTAGCATGTGCAAAGGTCCTGTGTTCACACAAAGTTTTTTTTCTAGAATCATTTTTAAAATAATTGATTTTTATTTTATGTGAATTGATGTTTTGCCTGCATGTATATCTGTGTGAGAGTGTCAGATCCCCTGGAACTGGAGTTACAAACAGTTGTGAGCTGCCATGTAGGTGCTGGGGATGGAACCCAGGTCCTCTGGAAGTGCTCAAAATTGTTCAGCCATTTCTCTAGCCCCCACACAAAAAATTTTCAAGGAATGTATGTGGATATGTGAATAGCTAGGGCCCATTTAAAAAGCAAACTAAACTAAAGAGAGATTCTAACTACAGAATTTTTCAGTTGGACTTTTTCTGTTCTAGCCTTTGTAGTGTTTTGAATGAAAACCTCTCCAGCACCATGTCTGCCTGCATGCTGCCATGCTTTCTGCCATGGTGATAATGGACTGTAAGCCAGCCCCAATTTGAAATGTTTTCCTTTGTAAGAGTAGCTACTGTCATGGTGTCTCTTCAGAGCAATAGAAACCCTAACTAATGGGGCTGGAGAGACGGCTCAATGGTAAAGTGTAGCTAGAAGCTTTCTCCAGCCCCGCCCGGTTCCACCCCGTTCCACTTGGCCCGAGGTCCTGCAGCTGCTTATAAAATAATCATTCAGAGGCTTAATATTATTTACAAACAGTTTGGTCTACGGCAGGCCTCTTGCCAGCTAGCTCTTATAGTTTAACTCAACTCATAACTATTAATCTATGTATCGCCATGTGTTCCATGGCTTTACCTGTATCCCATTCCAGCTATCATCTTTGCCTACCCGGGAATCTGAAAAGTCCTTTTCCTGCTTATTTTACAAAAGAGTCACCACCCAAATGAATGATCTATCATTTTTAAAGCAAGGCAATAGGACTTAAGTCCCTCACAGAGCCTCACACTGACATTTAGCTACACCATAACTTCCCCTAGAATCCATACACACAGAAAGTACCTCATGCAGTTCAAATTGTTGAATAACTGGTAATAATCTAGTAACTATCATCTCCCGAGTATTCTCTTCTATGTCTCTGAAAAGAAAAATAGACATAAGCAGTGCTTAACAAGAAGAGGCTCACCTTTAGTCTCTGCTCTGCAGCTATCATGCTATAATAAGCACAGCACTGTTCTGGCGATACCATAGCTCTGATCTCCTCTTCAGTTGGTAAACGAAAATCAGATTTCAGCACCCACCAGTTTGAATCCATCCCTGGAAAACATACGGAGAAACTGCTCTGACTTCTAAAGAACCCAAAGTAATAGTATAGCAAACTGACATTGAACTAAGTAATGTCTAGATAGGACTAGTCAACAAAACCCCACTGCCAGGTTTCCTACATCTTAAGTAAGACATGCAAATAACTCACATGGACTCTCCTAGTAACCAATTACCATCAAATTATCAAAAAAAGCAATCAAAGTCTCTAGTTACAAGATTTGGTACCTTCTCCTTTTGACAGACATCAATTTCTACTCTATTAGCTATGATTTCTTTTAACTGAAAGTCATAATTGTTTGGGATTATGAGAGTATCACAGAAAAGACAAGTAGTCACACTGATGACCTGTACGTTTGAAGTCAGCACAGAGCTTTAGCCTCTTCCGGATGCTGCTTTCTGAATGTGAAGGAAAGGCTTTCTTTATATCTTCCATCCGGATACGCCGTGGCCTATCTTTACTCTTCCAAAAGAGGCGGTAAATAAAAACCTGTCCAGTAAGTCAAATATACTTTATTAGATAAAGGATAAAAGTCCTCACCAGGGTCCCTTCCCCAACTAAGCTCAGCTATGTTTACATCTTTTTATTAGCATGTGCATCTTAGCCCAACTCCCATCTTACCTGCAGAAAGTCTCGGATGTGTGTATTAGCCCTTTTGGAGTTAGGACCAGGAACTTCAAACAAGGGACACTGCTGGCCCACCACAAAAATGTCCACTAATTCTCGAATATAGTAACCCTGCCTTGTTCGAATCATCAAGAAGTCCGTCTCTGGCATCTTATGAAGATAAATTGGAGCACGAAAAAGATTGTTCTCAAATGCCTAATGAAAGTAAACCACAAAAGTTATTTACAAAGAAACCCTAGAAAATTCAGCCAACGATTGAAAAAGGAAAATAAAACTTACCACTATCTATATTCATTAGATCTAAAATCTATACAATAAAATAAGCAAATGATATGGAATAGCAAACATGATGATGATGATGATGATGATGATGATGATGATGATGATTATTTTGGTTTTTTGAGACAGGGTTTCTCTTTGTAGCCTTAGCTGTCCTAGAACTCGCTCTGTAGACCAGGTTGGCCTCCAACTGAAAAATCTGCCTTCCATTGACTCCTGAGTGCTGGGATTAAAGGCATGTACCACCACTGCCTGGCTGATATTATTTTTTTTACCCACTATCTTTTAGAATTTAACAGACAAAAAGAAATAAAAACTTTAAAAATAGAGCCAGGAATGGCAGAGAATGCTTATAATCTCAGCATTCAGGAGACTGAAGCAGGAAAATCAATAAGCCTGAGCTATGGCATGAGATTGATACTCAAATAAAAAACTGAGTGGGGGTAGGGGGGCTGGAGAGATGGCTCAGAAGTTAAGAGCACTGGCTGTTCTTCCAGCAACCACATGGTGGCTCACAACTTCTGGCCTGCAAGCATGCATGTAGGCAGAACACTATACATAATTAATTAATTAATTAATTAATTAATTAACTAACTAACAAACAAACAAATCTTTTTTAAAAAATGAGTCAGAGCAAGACCTAGTGGCATATTCCCTTAATCCCAGCCTTTGTTAGGAAAGCAGGAAGATTAGGAATTAAAGGTCAGCCTTGACTACATAGTGAATTTGAGGCCAATCTGGCCGCATGAGGACCCCATCCCTCAAAACAGAATAGAATGAGGCTGGGAGATGGTTCAGCAGGTAAAGTGCTTGTTGTATAAGCATAAGAACCTGAGTCTGGATCCCCGGCACTCACTTAAAAAGCTGAACACAGAGGCATCTGTCAATAATCCCAATGGTGACAGGGAGAGGATCAGTGAAGACAAGATCCTAGAGAACCACTAGCCAACCAGTCCAAGCAAAACTGTAAACTCCAGGATCTATGAGAGATGCTATCTCAAAAAAATAAGGTAATGAGTAACAGAGAAAGACAACCAATATTGACCTCTGGCTCTGAGTTCCACACATGCATATAATCCCCACATATACACACAAATAAAGAAATTAAATAACAGTATTGGAAGAAAAGGTGTTATAACAAATACCTATAATCTCTCAGCACTTGGAAAGTAGAGGCAAGAGGATCAGGGGTTCAAGGCCATCCTTGGCCACACAGCAAATTTGAAGGCAACACAGGCTATTTAAGAGACACTTGACTCAAAAAAAAAAAAAAGAAAGAAAGAAAGAAATGAAAGTATATGGTTTAGATTCAGAAGAAAGAGCCTATGGCAGTCACTGTATGAAGTCACTCAAGTCAAAGTTTCTGAGCTTAAGTTTCCTCAGCTACAAAATACAGGCTACTTAAAATACCTATACTTCCCAGGACTACTATGAAGAGCTTTATACATTAATGTAGTAATATACTCCTACCCTCCAGTCTCATGCACAAGAGGTGAAGACAAAACAATTTAGAGGGACGAGGTCTCACAGAAGCCCACGGAGGTCTCAAAATCAAGGCAGTTCTCCTGTATCACTAGACTGTTGAGTACTAGGATCCCAGGCATCGTGCCTGGCTTCAGAACATTTTTGAATACATTAGTTAATTAATTAAAAATTAAACAAAACAATGAAGGAAAATCTGCTAAGAGGACAGAATGAACAAAAGCAGAAGAGCAGTTGGACAGAAATATCTGAGATAGAAGTAGAAGCCAGGGAGGCTGGAGAGATGTTCAGAGGTTAAGAGCATTGGCTTGCTCTCCCAGAGGATGAAGGTTCAGTTCTCAGCACCCACATGGCAGCTCACAACTGTCTGTACCTCCAATTCCAGGGGATCTGACACCCTCACACATGCATGAAGGCAAAACACCAATGCACATAAAATACAAATAAATTTTTTTTAAAAAGCACTTTTAAAAAAAGTAGAAACAAGATAGGGATCAACTATTATAAACTCGGAATCTAAAAAAAAGTATCCCCCCACCACCAAAAACATCCTAAGAGAGCTGGGGAGATGGCTAAGCACTTAAAGGCACTTGCTACTCGATTATGAGGCCTGGAGTTCTAATTTTAGTATCCACATCTGACAGCTAAGAAATACCTAAAACTTTAGATACAAGTAATCAGACACCCTCTTCTGGTTCAACATGTGTGCACAAGCAAATAATAAAAATTTGTTTAAATAATAATTGTTTAAAAGTCCGAATAGGGGTTGGGGATTTAGCTCAGGAGTAGAGAGCTTGCCTAGCAAGCACAAGGCCCTGGGTTCGGTCCTCAGCTCTGAAAAAAAAAAGTTCTAATAATGGGGGCTGGAGAGATGGCTTAGTGGTTAAGAGCACTGACTGCTCTTCTAGAGGACCCGAATTCAATTCCCAGCATCCACATGGTAGCTCACAACTGTCTGCAACTCAAGTTCCAGGGGATCTGACACCCTCCACAGACACAACAATACATAGAAAAAATAAAAATAAATAAATCATTTTTTAAAAATCCTGATAATGCCAGGCAGTGGTGGCACATGCTTTTAATCCCAGCACTCAGGAGGCAAAGGCAGGCAGATCTCTGAGTTCCAGGATAGCCAGGGCTATGCAGTGAAACCCTCTTTTGAAAAACAAAAACAAACAAAAAAATCCTACTAATGAGCATTAAAAAGGAAGACTTTCATCATACTGGTGGAGAAATTAAATTCTTTTTTTCGGTGTGTGTGTGTTGGGGATCATTAGAGACAGGGTTTCTCTGTGTAGCCCTGGCTGTCCTAGAACTCGCTCTATAGACCAAGCCAGTCTTGAACTCAGTGATCCTCCTGCCTCTGCCCCCTGAGTGCTGGGATTTAAAGTGTATGCCACCACCACCCAGTTGAGAAAATAAATTCTTCATGTTCACTATAGATAGACTTACAGAAGATAGTAAATAATCTTTTAAAATTTTAGTTGCATTTCTCATTTATTTAGTGTGTGTGTGTGTGTGTGTGTGTGTGTGTGTGTGTGTGTGTACACAAATGTGGGCACATGTGTGTCATGAAGTACATGTAGAAGACAACTTGCATGAGTCAATTCTTTCTTTCCCCCATGTAAATCCTGGTGTGTCATGGTGCTTTATCACAGCAATAGAAATCCTCAGACAGAAAAATTGGTACCAGGATCATGGATATTGCTGTGACACACATGACTATGTGGTTTTTTGGGGGGAGGATTTTTAAAGGAGTTTAGGATGTTGGGTTGGAAAAGCCACCGAGTGCTCAGATTTTAATCATCTTTTCTATGGAAACTTCTAAGATAATGCTGAGAACAGGGCAGATGATGGAAACATGGCTTATGAAGTTTTAGACAAGTTTGAGAGTCCCTCAAAGACTATCAGGCCATTCAAGTGATATTTTGAATTAAGAACCACAAAAGTGAAATATCCTGCTCTGACCTCTGCATGTACATGTACCCACACACTCATGTCATCACACACACATGCATGCACGCACAAACATGCCCTACAAACAATTGGGCATGGTGGTGGTACACACCTATAATCCTAGCACCTGGGAAGCCTGTGTTACCTAAGACTCCCATCTCGAAGGGGAAAAAACAAAGACAAACCCAGAGACATTGAGATGTCTTGGCAGGTAAGAATATTAGCCACCAAACTTAAACCTGAGTTCAATCCCCAAGACTCACATGGTAGAGCAAGAATTGACTCCTGCAATTGTCCTTCAACCTCCCTAACACACACACACACACACACACACACACACACACACACAGTGTTAAAAAAAACTATAAAAGTAGTCACAAGAGAATAAGATGGATTATTTAAAAACCACCAACAAGAAATCTCAAAGAAAATTACAAGAACAGGAAAGCAAACAATAATCAGAATCTGGTGAGAGGGGACTAAGGATGTGATTCAGTTTACCAGACTAGTCTCAGACCTGCATATACAAGGCCCCAGGTTTAATTCTCCAGTTCTACCTGCCCTGATAAACCTAGAAGGAATGATTAAAGAACTTGCAGGTGCAGAAAAGCTGGCAATAGTGACAGTGGAATAAATAAATAAGATACAAGAATAAAGGAATGTTTAAGATTGCTATGGACACTGTGTCACACATCTGGAATTCTAGCACTTGGGAGGCAGAGCCAGGAGGGTTGCTAAAAGTTCAAGGCCAAACTTGTCTATATACCAAGTTCCAGGCCATTTCGAGACTACAGAGTAAGTTCCTGTCTAAAAAAAAGAAAGAGGAAAAAAGGAAAAGATTAGCTTGAGAAATGAAATGGGAGAAAAAAGTTCTGGAGATTGTTCCATATCATTTGTGGACCTCCATAGTTCTTTTTAAAAGCTACTGCCAGAGGGCCTCACTATAACCTTCAGAAAAAATCACAAAAAGCAGCACTTCACTCTGGCGAGACGATAATATGATTCAAGTATGATTCAGTATTCACAATGGCCACAACTAATTACCATCAAAATGTACCACTTTTTTTTTGCAGTGCTAGACACAAAGCCAGAGCCTTCAACATGCTAGGTAAGCATTCTATCACTGAGCTGACATTTCCAGTTCCTCAAACATACTAATTTCACACAAAAAATTTAAAACACTCATAACCTACATTAATTCTACGTAGACTTCCCAGTGTTTTGTTTTTGCTTTTTTATTTTTGAGACAAGGTCTCGCTCTATACTCCAGGCTAGCCTCAAACTTGCGCCTTCTAGTACTGGGATTGCAAGCAGGCACCACCCATACCCAGCTACCAGAGTGTATTTTTATATATTTTTTCCTTCTTTCCATTTTTTTTTTTTTGAAACCAGGTATCACTATGTAGCTCTGGCTGTCCTAGAACTCACTATGTAGACCAGGCTGGCCACAAACTCATAGAGATCCACCTGCCTTTGCCTCCCTAGTGTTGGTATTAATGTGTGCATCACCACCATCACGTATATTTTCAAAAAGCTGTTTTATCTTTTATTTGCAATCCCAGTACTCATAAGGCTAAGGACTGCCCCAAAGTTTGAGGCCAATCTAGGCTACATAGTAAGTTTCAGGTCAGTCTGTGCTAAAGAGTAAGATCCTAGCTCAAAAAATACACACACACACACACACACACACACACACAAAAAAAAAAAAAAAAAAACAATAAAAAAAATACCCACTATTCTATATTTAGCCTAAGGAAAAAATCTGAAAAATAACTGAGAATTATTTTTAAGAAAAAAAAGTTTGACGCCGGGCAGTGGTGACACATGCCTTTAATCCCAGCACCCAGGAGGCAGAGGCAGGTGGATCTCTATGAGTTCAAGGCCAGCCTGGGCTACCAAGTGAGTTCTAGGAAAGCTATACAGAGAAACCCTGACTCGAAAAACCAAAAAAAAAAAAAAAAAAAAAAAAACAACCAAAGGAAAAAAAGTTTGTCTTAAACTTTAAATTATACTGATCTTTTGCTGGTTTACTAGACTGACCTCAAACTTGCAACATAGCCAAGGATGACCTTAAACTCCTGATCCTCCTGCCCTCCATGTCCAGTAGATTATACTAAATTTTTACTTTTAATTCTTTATTTTTTATTTCTTAAAAATGTGTCTGAGTGTTTTGCCTTCATCTATGTCTGTGTACCACACAGATGAAGTGACCAAGGAGGCTAGAAGAGGGTTCAGATCCTCTGGAAGTATGAGCTACAGATGTTTCTGAGCTGCCATTAGGTGCTGGGGAATCAAACTCAGCCCTCTGGAAGAACAGCCAGTGTTCTTAGATGCTGAGCCATCCCTCCAGACCCCTCCTTTTTTGAGATAGGGTCTTACTACATAGCCCTGGCTGACCTAGAACTCAGTATGTAGACCAAGCTGGTCTCAAATTCTGCCTCCCAAGTGCTGAGATTAATGGTGTGCACCAACCACCAGACCCACCATCACTTTTACTACATTATACCTATACATGAACAGTACCTCAATCAACCAGAATTGTTTCTTTCTGGGCAAACTTGCTCCTTATCTGTCAATTTCTTTAGGAGAGAATAAAGACAGGAAAGAATTTTTCACCTGCAGTAACTGGCCAGGATGGAGAGAGCCCAGGAAAGGAGATGTATGGCAATAAACAGTTTCTCCATATTTGCAATCTGGGGCTCCAGGATCTTTTCCAGGTTTCTAGGAGAAACATAGTAAACTCAGTTAGACTCACAGAATAAAACCAAAAACACACATGTAATCTTCCATAAGCATAGCATTTGCTATTAAAAAGAGATACCACTCCTTTCTCCCAAGAAATGTGTACGACAAAATACATGTTCACAGATTATCACTACATACCTAATTACAGTTATATTGATAACAAATATTTCAGGGACTGGAGAAATGGCTTCATGGTTAAGAGCACTTGTTGCTCTTACAGAGGACCCAGGATTGGTTCTCAGCACTCATATGGTGGATTACAACCATCCAAACTTCCAGTTCCAGAGGATCCGAGCACTTTTCTGGCCCCCTCAGGCACCTGGCATACATGTAGTACACATACATACATACATGCAGCAAACACTCATACACAGAAAATAAATGTAAATAAGTATTTTTTAAACACATACACACACACAGAGTACAGCACAGACTCACCCTTTTATAGTAGTTTTTTATTTTGGTTGCCATGCCAACTTGCATCATTAATGGTCCGTTTTCCTCACTGTATTCTGCAAGAATAAGGTCTCCATCTTTGCCTGTAAGGTCCTGAGGTGTGCGCATAAAAAACATCTCTCCACCACCTGAGGCTTGCCTCTCCTGCTCTCTCATCTGTCCAGAATAAAGACAATACAGCCTATTTCCAACAGGAAGATAAACTACACACATTGACATCATCCAATTTGAGAGAATATCAATGTCTTTACCATGTTATGTTGTTTGAATCTTAGTTGTTTTTTAATAAAAAAAAAAAAAGAGCCAGAAATCAAGGTGAAAGCTGAAAGATCAGAGAAGTAGACCAGCCAGCCACTAGTTCTTAAATGTGGTGATATATTGTGTACCCTAATAAACTTGCCTGAGGATCAGAGGACAGAGCCAGCCACTATATTAGATATAGAGGTCAGGCAGTGGTGGCACACACCTGTAATCCCAGCACTTGAGATCTCATGCCTTTGCTTGGGAAGCACACATGCCTTTAATCCCAGGAAGTAATATGGCAGGGCAGAGAAGGGTATATAAGGCGTGAGGAAACAGGAACTCACTCTCTTTAGGCTGAGGATTTCGTAGTGGTAAGAACTAGTGGCTGACTGCTCTGCTTCTCTGATCTTTCAGCTTTCACTGTTTTTTTTTTTTTTTATTAAAAGACCATCTAAGATTTGAACAACAATGTTAATTTTCTTTTCATTTCATTGTGAAAACTTTCAAACATACCTAAAATTGGAAGAACATCCTTTATTTCACTACTTAAACATTTTCACTATTTATCTGTAAATTTTCTACAGATTTTAGTAAACCAGTTTTGAAAGCTGCAATATTTTAGCCTTAAATGTATTCATATATATCTTCTAAGAATAAGGATATCTTTCTAGATAACCAAAATAAAACTGTATCACATCTGAGAAAATAAATAGTTCTCTAATATAACCTAATAACCAGTACAGTATCCCAATTTGTACCCCAATTATCTTACAGAACATTTTTTCTAATGAGGATGCAATTCTACCTTTGCCTTCTTTTTGATGTGCTTCAGCAAAGGCTGGACTGAGTGTGGACCTGGCTGAGATAGTGTCCCAAAGGAGTACTTTTTTAGAGGTGGTCGATGGAACTGCCGGAGTTTGATGGGTCCCATGTGAGTAGGAAAGAAGGGTTGCCGTAATTCTACTGCGGGAATTGAATGCTAAACAGAAAGCCAAAGAGTTATAAGTAAACACTAACTCCTTCCTAGGCAAGATTTACCCATATCCTCCACCAAAACAAAGCAGCTATTTGTACCTGGATAATATTCCCTCCGAAAGTACCACGAAGACCCTGTTGCTTGGGATAGTAATACTCATCATTGGAGAGATTCCATGGATCTTTCACTTCTGGCTGAGACATGTTCTAATGATAGATCAAATAAGCCTCGGTCAGACAACCCTTTCCTAATACCTTTCTTTGTTCTTCTAAATACCAAGTTCTTTTCTTTTCACAAACCTGCTGTGGTTCTTCCTTGATGACTCCTGTTTTTCCTAAGAGAATTCGACTCTTCTTCAGAGATGATTCTTTCTTATTCTCCTTGGAAGGAGAATTAGAAGTAGCTTCTTCCTTCTCATCGGGGATCTCTGAGGATGGAACCAGAAAACTTCCAAATTGCTATTCCTAAATGCTCATTTTCTTTCTTTCCTCCTCCTCTTCTTCCCTTCCTCTTTCCATTTCACCTCTCTCTCACCCTTTCCCACACCCCTCTATGGAGTACTAAAGACTAAAACTAAGGTCTTACACAAGCTAGGCAAGGACTCTACCACTGAGCGACATCTCCACTCATCTTGACCTCCTTTTGCATTATTTTTAGACAGGATCTCACTAAGTTGACAAAGCTGCCCTGGAACATACTCTGTTGCCTAGACAATCCTTGAACTTACAGTCTTCCTGCCTTGGCCTCCCAGGTACCTGGGACACATGCCACCAGGCCCAACTAAAATTCACATTTCCCATTGATATTTTGAGTTTCAAAGTAGATTTCTCACTCCACTTTCAGACTACTTTTAGTTGGTAATTCACAAGCCTAATTTTTTTTTTTTTTTTTTTTTTTTTTGGTTTTTCGAGACAGGGTTTCTCTGTGTACCAGTCCTGGCTGTCCTGGAACTCTCTCTTTGTAGACCAGGCTAGCCTTGAACTCACAGAGATCTGCTTGCCTCTGCCTCCCAAGTGCTGGGATTAATGGCATGTGCCACCATACCTGGCTTACATGTCTGATCTTAAAGATAAAATTTTCAACATTCCTACATGAGTTTTTTCTAAACACTCAAACACTAGAAACTGGCAGCTACATCTCTTTTTAAAAATCATTTCCTAAACGTTTTTAGTTTCGGGGGGAGAGGGAATGGGAGGAAAGAAAGGAGGGGAAACTGCAGTCGGTATGTAAAATATATGAATAAATTTAATTAATAAAAAGTTTCTAGTTTTGCACTTTGGAATCCTTTTGCCCTTTGACATTAATAGTAAGATGTCAAAGATATAGAACACTGGCTTCTGCCATCACCATACCCAAAATCAAGTTCTCATCATTGGGATCAAGTGTCAATACAGGAGGCTCCAGAATCCGGGGCATTGCCTGAGCATCCCAAATGATATTGTCCTCCCAACGTCCATATACCAGATCTTCATTATCAATGGGGAAAATGGAATACCAAGGTTTATCATCATCTAGTGTGGCTGCAAAACCTGGCCAAAACAAGAGGAGAAAACAGTAACAAAAAAAAAAAACATTAGTGCTCCTTTCAGTCATGATTCTAGCAAACATAAAAACACTATTAGTGTAGGTATTCATAGCTACTCAAAAGGAACCTTCTTGATATCATGTAAAGCTCACTTTGACAGAAACCATTGATGACAAAATGTTCACTGCAATATTGTTTATAACAGTTAAAACTTAAACAGCCTACTTACTAAGGGACTAATTAAATAATTATGGTTAAGGGCGGGAGAGATGGCTCAGAGAAGAGCACTAGCTGTTCTTCCAGAGGACCTAGGTTCAATTATCAGGCCCCACATGGTAGCTTATCACTGTAACTCCAGTTCCACACACAGACATCCCCACACAGACATAATTGCAGGCAAAACACCAATACACATAAAATAAAAATAAACAAATTAAATAAAAAATTATGGTGAGCCAGGAGGTCATAGCACACGTCTTTAATACCAGCCTTCTGGAGGCAGAGACAGGTGGATTTCTTTGAGTTCAGGGCCAGTCTAGTCTACAAAGTGAATTCCAGGACAGCCATAGCTACACAGTGAAACCCCATCTCGATAAACAATATATATAACAATATCAAACAATATATATGGTGATAAACATTGGTATTTAACTATGTTAACAAATAAAGCAATTACTGATAAGTAAGAAAAACAAACTTCTAAGAACATTATGCATAAAATAAGAATACTATAATACACTTGGGAAGCTAAGAGAAAGATTGTAAGCTTGAGGCCTGACTGGCTACCCACCAAGATCTTGTATCAAAAATACTATGTAACTGAGTTGGGTATGGTGGTACTTTCCTTTAATCCTAGCACTTGGAAGGCAGAGACAAGTGGAGGCCAGCCAGGGCTACACAGTAAGACTTTATCTCCCTCAAAAAACCCAAAAATTCAAAAGAAAAATTATTTAACTAATAAAGTATTTAACTAGAACTGAAGAGAAAAACCTTTTTACAAGATTTTAAAAATTAAGGCATTTTTAGTCAGATGGTTGTGCATGCCTTTAATCTCAGCATTTACAGGGCAGAGGCAAGAGGATCTCTGAGTTTAAGTCCAGCCTGGTCTAGAGCTAGTTCTAAGATAGCCAAGGTTACACAGAAACCCTGTCTTGAAAACAAATTAAGACATTTTTGAGTTGGGTGTGGTGGTACATATGTATAGTCCCAGCACTCAAGAGGTAGGGGCTGAAAATACTGAGTTCTAGGACAGCCTGAGCTATATATTGTAAGACTGTCTCAAAAAAAAATCAATGGTGGGGTAGTGGTGGTGGTGTATGGCTTAAACTGTACAATGAATCCAGCATAACTGAGAAAATGTGGATAACACAGAATGGCATCAAGAGAAAAAAAGAAACCAGAAATAATCATTGCCAATACTTTAGTAGATTTTCTCTTACTCATATTTTTGTTTACACAGTTGTGTTTTTCATTTTTACAAATGAAATATACCAAATATGCTGTTTCATATCTTGTTTTCTTTCCATTTTAAATGTTTCCTGGCATTTACCTCTAATCACAGTACTCAAGAAGCTAAGGCAGAAGGATTACTTCAAGTTCAAGGCAAGCCTAGACTACATACATGGCAAGTAGTAGAACAGCCAGAGCTATGGCATGAAATCCTGTCTCAAAAATCCAATAAATCAATGTGACTTTTTAATATGACCCTCTGTCCTCAGTGTTGGTTAAAGGGTTATCAAGATCACCAAGAATAATTTAGAGATCGTCAAGGAATTGTTTAAAGGTGCTTTCAAGTCTAACTGATAGCTCTGACATAAACAGATAAGACAGAGGTATTTAAAACCATTTTTCATTTAAAAATTCAATAAATAATTGTTTCCACATCTTTAAACATTTATATGAACAACTTTAAAAACTTACATATAAAAATTGTGTTAAGAAAAAAAATCAACAAGGTGTGGTGGCACACACCTTTAATCCCAGCACTTGGGAGGCAATGACAGGCAGATCTCTATAAATATAGGCCAGTCTGTTCTACATATATAAAGTTCCAGGCCAGCCAGGACTACACAGTGAGGACCTGTCTCAAAAAACAAAAAAGCAAGAGAAAAACCACAGTATAGCATGGGTGAAGTGGCTTACACATCTAATCCCACACTTGTGAGAATGAGGCAGGAAGACTGCAGCAAATCTGAGGCCAGCCTGGGATACAAGATAGGTAGGACCTTGTCTCCAAAAAGAACACCACTACCACAGTACAGAGTCAGGTGGATCTCTGTGAGTTCAAGGCCAGCTTGATCTACATCGCAACACTATCTTAAAAAAAAACAAAAATATCAACAAAAACAGTATGTATGACACTTGCCAAATCATATATGGCAAGAAATACTTATAATAATAGTACTTGGGAAGCTTGAATTAGGAAGATGGTGAGTTTTAGGATAGCCTGGGCTATAAAGTGAGTTCCAGATTAGCCTCAGGTACAGAGCAAGACCTTGTCTCAACATTAATTAACTAAGCTCAACCATATACATGCAGAAAACACATTAAAAAGTTAATAACTGATAATCTCTAGAATATCAGAATTTTTCTTTTTGACAGATTTCATGGTTGAGAAAAAAATTATAAAATGATCAAGTGCCTTTATAAATAAAAAATGAAAATAGGGCTGCAGAGATGGCTCAGCGGTTAAGAGCACTGGCTGTTCTTCCAAAGGTCCTGAGTTCAATTCCCAGCAACCCCATTTGGTGGCTCACAACCATCTGTAATGAGATCTGGTGCCCTCTTCTGGCCTGCAGGCATATATATAGGCAGAACACTGTATACTTAATAAATAAATAAATCTTTAAAAAAAATGAAAATAAAATCAGGGATTAGATTTAAAGCATTTTACTCTGCCTGAACAGCCTAAAAGACGGTAACTCGGATGGATTCCTTATGATGACTGAGCTGAAGAACTGTGTGTGTATGCGACACTGTTAGAAGAGAAGCACACCTTGCTGGACATTGTAGGCCATGGCATTCCTAGTCATACTGGACGGAAGCCAGCCTGCCAAGCTTGCACGCTGAGGTTTGGTTCCTTTGTGTTTGACATCCTCCCCATCCCAGATGATGTCATCTTCCCAATGCAGCTGTGTCACCATTAGGAAGTTTTCATCTGCCAGAAGATCAATGCCATTGCCCTCCTCGAGATTCCTTAGTTTCTGTACAAGTAGAAAGAATAATAAGTCAGTCACAGGGGGTTTGGGACTTAGCTCCCGGTTCGGTCCTCAGCTCTGAAAAAAAAAGTCAGTCACTGGTCAAAGTTTCCAATCCAGACAGTAAAGGATTCATGTGGTAACACAAGTAGTGCTGTGTCAGACTTAGTGTCAAATACCTGCAATCCTAGCACCTGGGAGACAGAAAGGAGAATTCCAAGTGTGAGGTCAATCCGGGATACAAAGTGAGACCCTGCCTCAAAGAGCCAAGGGTTGAGAATGCAGCCCAGTGGCAGAGTGCAGTGGCAGACTGGGATCAATCTCTAGCACAGAAAAACATGATGTTCTATTATGCAAAGTGCCTGATAAGAAAAAAAAAATATCTGCCTCTTCTCCAACTCTTACTTTGGAACAGCACCCATTTCAAAAACAGAATCCTTAGAATCAAGTTTAGTTACATGATGATATACCGCACTATAGATTGTACCCAAGAACTTGCCAGCCAAGAAGTTAGTGAAAATGATAGAACCCTCTCTTATCCACCAGAATTGCTTACCGTCATCATTTTGCATTGTACTGTGGGGTCATGTTCAGTCTTCCTCATCTTGAAGCCATAGTCAAACCCACTACCATCTTCAGGGACACCGAGCATGTCGTACCACAGCCGGGCAGGTCCATAACGCCATTCTGCCACTCTTGGTTTGGTATCCATCACTTTATCTGTGTCTCCAGTGGCCTGGGAAAACTTGGACTCCACAGGAGCCATCATTGTGATCTGTAACAGAGTCAAAGATGTAGAGGTGGGGCTTCACTATTCCAGATGACCTAAGGCTACAAGAAAATTAACAATCATAAGGTGACTTAGAGTTAGAGGAAGCACAAGTATGATTCCTGAATAGGAATTTTTACCTGGAGTTAGAATATACAAAAATAAGAGGTGTATCATTGCATGCTTTGTCCACGAGTCACAGCTTTATATTTAGCAATATATCACCATCTACCCTGCCCTGCCCCACCAAATATCTTTCTGTTACAACAGGAAAGGTGAAACACTGCATTTAACTCATAATTATTATTGGTAAGTAGCAAAGAACTCTTTTTTTTTTTTTTGGCTTTTCGAGACAAAGTTTCTCTATGTTGTCCTGGCTGTCCTGGAACTCGCTCTGTAGCCCAGGCTGGCCCTGAACTCACATAGATCCACCTGCCTCTGCCTCCCAAGTGCTGGGATTAAAAGCATGCACCACCAAGCCCGGCTAGCAAAGAACTCTTAATGCTGAAGTGTTAGTTCCCACTTTGACACAAGCTAGAGAGCTTTCTGCATGCCCCCATGTCTACTTTGCCTACTTCATCATCAGAGAGACACTGCTCTGGAGGTGGAGGTGGAGCATAGTCATAGTTCCACAGAGATTTCTGGTTGACTTCTAGTTCTGCTGAGCACTCTTCCTCCGGCATTGGCTCTTCCTGTATAAGCTCACGATGCTTCTTCTTCCTCTTTCTCCGAGCACTCCTCCAAACCGATGGGACATTCTTTCCTGGTCCAAAAAGACGTAGAAAGCGTAGCACCTAGAACATATAACATACTATTATGTCAGAGATTCGGTGTCTGAAAAACTCTCAAGTTATCTATTCAATTGCAGGGGAGAAAATGAAGGAATGCTAAGTTCAGACCATGAAAATACTGTCCCTCAGAAAGACAGTTTCTTTTCTTCTCCCTTTTTCTTTTTCATGTGGTACTGGACTTTGAAGTTAGGGACTTACATGCTATCAATGAGCAACAATCCAAGTCCTTAGCTTTACTTTATTTTTGTTTTCTGAGACAGAGTCTCACTATGTAGCCTTGGCCTAGAATTCTCTACGTAGAACAGGCTGGCCTCAAACTTAAGAGATCCACTTGCCTCTGCTTGGGTTTAAAGGCATGCACCACCATGCCTGGCTGACCCTTAGCTTTTATGACAGGGTCTCATTAAGATGCTCATTTGGGAAGGATTAAGGTGTGTGGCCTTATTGGAGGTGTGTCACTGGGGGTGGGCTTTGAGGTTTCAAAAGCCCAGGCCAGGCCCAGTCTCACCTGCTCTCTGTCTGCAGATCTGGATTTAAGCTCTCTGCTACTGCTTAGGTGCCTTGCCCGTCACTGTGCTCCCTGTCATGTTGTGCATGGATTAACCCTCTTGAACTTTAAGCAAGCCCTCAATTAAATGCCTTCCTTTAAGTTGTATTGGTCATGGTGTCTCTTCATAGCAACAGAACAGTAACTAACACTTGGTTTACTTTTTATTCTAACAGAAAGCCTGTCTCAAAAAACCAAAAAAAAAGAAAGTTATTTTTTTTAGTCATGTATTTATGTGTGTGTATATTTGTGCATGTGCAGGTGTACATGCCATAATACATGTGTGGAGGTCAAAGGACAAGTCTCAGGAATTGGTTTTCTCCAACCAATTTGTGGGATCTGGGGAGCAAACTCAGATCCTGAGGCATGCATGCAAGTGCCTCTATCCAATGAGCCATCTCACCAGCCACTAAGAGGACAATTTTGTTAATGTTTTTTGAGACAGGGTTCTCTGCATAGCCTTGGCTGTCCTGGAACTCACTATGTAGACCAAGCTGGCCTTGAACTCACAGCAATCCATGACCATGCCTGGCAGCTGGACAATTTTTACTGCAAACATTCTAAGCCACATTTCCTATGAATACATACAACTTCAAAATATGATCTAATACAGTATGGAAAGCTCCTATACAAACAATTATCTGTCACTGAAAAAGGACATCATTAAATCTCATGCACTATATATTCAGCAATGTAACAACAGAATTTGGAATCTGGAAGAAGTCAGTTTTCATTATGGACATTCTCTATACAAAGTACCTTTCCAGGCCTAAATTCAGGAAAAAGTTCTGTGACACTTGGCAACAGCTTGGTGGCATCATGCTGCATAATCCCAGCCAATGGTAGAGTCAGCTTTCCATCCTTAGATTCTGCCTGTGTTGCTTCCTGAGGTCCCATCTCAGATTCTGAGTCAGAGGAACTACTGAAGTCCACTTTCTCTGAGGCCAAAGAGGAAGGGGCAATGATGGAGGGCAAGATGATGCCTTCTCCATCTTCAGACACTGCAACAAGGAAGAGAAACCCCTTTGGCATGTAACTGTGAACACATTTCCTCAAATTCAGCCAACACCCCTTCTAAGCTAATATGCATGGCTCTGTGGCAGGGGATATAGTCCCAAGCACCCACATTACTAGTATGCAGCCCAAAAAACTCATCCGACTTATTTCCCCCCATCCCCAACTCACCTTGGACCTGGTACCCTAGGGTTGTGATGAGAGAAAACAAACACTATTACTACATTTACTACTTTCCATAAATGACCAATACTGTGCCCAATATTGTGATTAGTAGCAAAATTATATTAATACTTCACATTAATCAGGCCCTGTTATGTTCAGTTCCGGTATCTATAAGATGGAGAATTGTTAAGCCCACAGAATAACAAAAAATAAAATTCCACACACCAAGTTAAATAACATTTACCTTGCAAACTAAAGGAAATGGTCAGAGCACCAACTGGAGGAATTTAGGCTAATGTAAGCCTCAAAATATAGAAGACCAAGGCATGGTGGCATACACCTTTGATCCCAGCACTCAGGAAGCAGAGGCCAGCAAATCTCTGTGAGTTCAAGGCCAGCCTGGTTTACATGGAGTCCCAGGCCAGCCAGGGATACACAGTGAGGCCCTGTTTCAAAACTAAAGGTACTGTTCTTCCCTTGTTGTCTGACCTCTGACAGCATCATTACTGTTACAGGGATAAGAATAGTGAGAACAACTCAAGACCTTATCAATCTTTGAAATCTCTGAAGGTAAGTGATGCTACATTCTAGAAGGATGCTTGATTCTTGAGACAGGGTTCTGTTACATAGCCTCAGCTAGCCTCAAACCAGAAGTCATCCTCCTGCCTTCAGAGTATTGGGAATATAGGCATATACTACCATGCCCAAATTAAAAGTTTTTTTTAAAAACGGATAATTTCCAAATGAGTATATAAATTAGTTGCATCAGAAAGTCTTGGGGAAGCTGGGCGGTGGTAGTACATGCCTTTAATCTCAGGAGGCAGAGGCAGGCAGATCCCTGTGAGTTTAAGGACAGCCTGATCTACAAAGTGAGTTCCAGGATAGCCAGGGCTACACAGAGAAACCCTGTCTCAAGAGGGGTGGGGAGAAGGTCCTGGGGAACAAAAAATGTGGTAGCTCATGCATGCAATCCCAGCACTAAGAAAGCAGAAACAGAAGGATTGCTACAGGTTTGAAGGTTGCCTAGCATATTATACAGAGTTCCAGGGAGGGGCTTCATAGTAAGACCCTGTCTCAAAACAAAAAATTCTTGGGAAACTCTTAACAAAAATTTCTGGGCTCTATTCCAGATCTTCTGAATCAAACACTCCAAAATAACCAGGTATCTGTATTTTTTTTTACAAGACTCTAGGTAAATGTGATGGGCAGCTTAATTTGAGAAGCACTTTGTTAAATTATTATTTCTTGACTGTGTGGTATTAAACATTTTAAAAGGAAAATTTCTATTCAATAGCAGTATTTGACACTATATGATTTTTTTTCTAAAAGTGCCATCCTTTTCTAAGAGTTTTTTTTAAAGTCCCTTAAGCATACCAAAAGCCTGGTTTGATTAATAGAAACTCATTTCTAAAAGGAAAGTAGACAGTTTTTACTTACCACCAGTAATACCATCTTGGTCTTTTTCTTTCTTCACTGGTCCTGGTGGTGGTGGTGGGGGAGGCATCAACTTGCAATCAATATCTTCACAATCAGCATCATAGTCATCTTCATCATAATCTCCTAAAACCAAGGTAATCTCAATATGAAGAATTCCATACAGTATCTTTGAGCATCCTTCAAATCTCAAGATTTAAAGCACCACAGAAGTACTATGCATCCTTTAAGAACATACAGAAGAGAAGAGTCTTGTGTGTTTGTGTGTGTGTGTGTGTGTATGTATGTGTGTGTGTGTGTGTGTGTGTGTGTGTGTGTGTGTGTAAAACACTCCTTTAATCTCAACACTCAGAAGGCAGAAGTAGGTAGCTCTCTGAGTTTAAGGTTAGCCATGGCTACATAGCTAAGAAACTATCTCAAAAAACAAACAAAACATAAAAAAATACATAGAATATGCAGCTTCTGCCTTCAGAAAGATATGGTACAGTCAAATGTTCAGCTCTCACATGGAGTATGAGAGCTTCCAGGAACTATATGAAACCTTTTGATTAACTGCTCCTTTTCCTGATCATACTGGGTTTTGTTTTCCACCTTGTTCACTTTCCTAATTGAATAGTCTTCCCCAGTTTCTAAAATTAAAACACACACACACACACACACACACACACACACACACACACACACACACACACAAAAGCGCACAGTTCCCAAGTCTTTGATACACTTTTCCTGTCTATATTTTGGCAGTAGATCATTCTTCTCAGTGCTTTTTAACTATTGGCAGTACTCACTAGTTGGTCCTGACAACATATTTTGTTTTGGTTTTGTTTTTTCCAGACAGGATTTCTCTGTATAGCCCTGGGTGACCTGGAACTCACTTCGTAAACCAGGCTGGCCTCAAACTCAGAAATCCACCTGCCTCTGCCTCACAAGTGCTGGGACTAAAGGTGTGTGCCACCACATTTGACCAAAGATCTGTTATGTTATTTTATGTATATGGGTGCTTTGTCTGCATGTCCATCTGCATACCAGAAGAGAGCATTGGATCCCAGTATAGATGGTTGTAAGCTGCCATGTGGTTGCTGGGAACGGCAGGACCTCTGGAAGAGCTAGTCCTCTTAATCACTGAGTTATCTCTCCAGGCCCATACTTTGTTTTCAATGTTTTGACACAAGGTCTCATGCAACCTAAGTATTGAGATTACAGGCATATATACTACCTTGCTGGCTCAAATAGTCTTTTGTTCTACATATTTCCCTTTTCAACAATCACCCTTACCAGTCAGCATGGTAGAACATGCCTGTAATCCCAACATTTGGGAAGGAGAGGCTGCATGATTAGGTGTTCAAGGCCGGTCTGTATTACATGACATCCTGTCTCAAGATAGTAACTAAAAAGCCCCCAAGGGAGCTAGCAGGATAGCTCAGTGGGTAAAGGCACCTACCACAAATCATAACAACCTGAGTTTGATCCCCAGGGCCCACATGGTAGGGCAGAACTAATTCCTTCGCTCCCCTCTGACTACTTATGTGTTGGAACATAGGCTTCCACATGCAAAATAAATGTAATTTTAAAAATAAACAAAAAATAGAGGCTGGACCAATGACTCAGCAGAAAAAAAGCAATTATTGTACTTGTTCTTACAAAAGACCCAAGGCAGCTCACAATCTTCCATAACTCTAATTCCAGGGGATAGGACAGGTTCTTATGACCTCCAAGGGAACCAGGCACACACGTGGTGAACACACACACACACACACACAAACAGGCAAAACACCCACATCCACAAAAATTAAAAACATCTTTTAAAAATAGAATAAAGGCATGACTCTTTTAAAGAGGGGAACTCTTTTAGAGCGAGCTCACATGAGCATGTGGGGGGCAGGGGAGGACACGACACGGGACTGGAGAGATGACTCGGTGGTTAAGAGCACTGGCTGCTCTTCCAGACAGCCTGAATGTGATTTCCAGCACCCACATGGTGGCTCACAACCATCTGTAACTTCAGTTTCAGCATATCCAATTGGCATCTGTGGACAATGCATATACACACACACACACACATGCAGGCAAAAATACCACTACACATAAAATTAAATAAATCTAAATAAAAAAGCCCTCAAGAGTCAATGAGACAGCCCATTGGACAAAGGAATTTGCTGCTCGTCTGGCCACCTGAGTTCAATCCCTAGGACCCATGTAGAGATGGAAGGAAATAGCCAACTCCACAAAGTTGTCCTCTGACCTCTACACATGTGCTGTGGTGCACATACAAAATAAAAATTACCTTTATTAGTCCTGTGGGGGGGTTTTTTTGAGACCAGGTTTATGTATCCCTGGCTGTCCTGGAAATTTGTATATAGACAAGGCTAGCCTCAAATTCAGAAATCCACCTACCTCCTCTGCCTCCCACCCTAATTTAAATCCAAATTTTCGGGCTTTGCCCTGATTTACCATATTTCTACAATTCTATCACATCTTGGCTGCCTAAAGGAAACTTTCCAGTTAGATTATCAACTTTTTTTGTGTGTTTAGTAAATGATCTCCCATCATGTGACCACAAACTTAAATTCCCAAATAGCATTAATCATTTTCTTGACTATAGAAGAAAACTGGGAGATTACTATAAATAACAAATTCAAGTGTCAGATAATAAATGGAATATGGAATTGGGATTTCAACCTTTAGTATTCTGACCCAGAAGTCTATTCTTTCCATTCTATCACACTATTTAACAATCATGTTGGCCAGAAACTCTTTATGGCATCAAATCTCAAATAATATATACATAAAGAAGCTACAAAATTTGTCTTATCTTTGGTTTTTGCTATTTAGCAATATTTTTCCCATGGCTAAAAAAAAAAAGGCTGAGTCCTAATATCACACGCCTTAATCCTAGTACATGGGAGGCAGAGGCAAGTAGATCTCTATGAGTTCCGGGCCAGACAGTTACACAGTGAGACCCTGTCTCAAAACAAATACCACTGGCTAATTCATTTCCCCATTCCTTCCTTACTTTTTTCTTTCTTTTTGTTTTGAGCCAAGGCTTCACTATGTAGCTCTGACTATCCTGGAACTCACTGTGTACATCAGGCTGGTGTTGAATTTACAAGATCTGCCTGGCTCTGGCTCTCGGGTGCTAGTCAGAGCCAGTACACCTGGCTTCCCCATTATTTTCTTATTTCTCATTTTCTCAACTCTCTAGACAAGTCTTTGACCCAGCACTCAGGAAGGGAGAGGCAAGTGGATCTCTATGAGTTAGAGGTGAGAGTTCCAGGACAGCCAGAGCTGTACAGTGAGACCCTGTCTCAATGTGTGTGTGTGTGCGTACACATATAAATGGATATATATACTTTTTGCTAGACATGGTGATGTCTAGCCTTTAATCTTAACACTTTTGTAGGATACAGGACAATCAGGAGTTCAAGGTCATCCTTGGATCTAGAATTTAACCCATCTAGGACACATGACATCCTATTTTTAAAAAGAAATACAATACTGGGCACGGCAGCACACACATTTTTATTCATCTATAAACTCTTGAAGGGCAAAGACTGGATTTGTTTTCATCTCTAACTTCGAAGAGCATCTAAGAACAGTATCTCAAACCTACAGGCCCTTAAAAAAGATCAAATGACAAGAAATCATTATCACCCTTGTCATTAGCCAACACTTTGAGACTGAGCATTGTGAGAATAAAAGCCTGAGCTTGGTAAAAGAGGACACCTACCACTTGGAACTGAATTGACAATAGGACTAGCAGACAGAGGAAATTCACAGACAGTAAACCACAACGGCAGAGACCAACATAGAAGTCAGAGCCCCAAACACATTTATCCAGGAAGAAAATGCACTACACTACCAATTTTATAACATTAAAGAATGCCAGGCATAGTGGGGCACATCTCTAATCCCAGCACTTAGGAAGCAGAAGCAGGTGGATCTCTATGGGTTCTAGATCATCCTGGTGTACACAGTGAGTTCCAGGACAGGCAGGGCTACATACAGAGACCCTGTCACTAAAAAAACAAAAAAGAGAATCATCACCTGAGTGACAAAGGGGTTGCAAGCTCCCCATCGTCTGCTGATATCTTCGGCTTTCATCTTCTGCCACCTCATTGATGTCTGAATAGTCCACAGCATCTTCTCTACTCCTAATCCAGCCTATGGACAAAAAGGAGACATCTCAAGAAAAAGCAAGTCAGTCTCACTTCCATAGATAAGTCCCACTTAAAAGTACGTGGACTTAAAAGTACAGTGTGGTCCTCCCCTGACCCACACTGTACTCCCCATGGCCCACACTTCACCTTCGTCATTTAACAAGGAACCATCAGTCTCTGCCAATTCTTCATTTGCCGTGAGTTCAGTGATCAGGCTGCCCAGACCCAAAGCCCCCAAGCCTGCAAGATGCTTCTTACATTCCTGAAAAAGGGACAGCGTGAGAGTCGAAAGTAACAACCAAACCTGAAAGTCCTGCACAAGGTTTATTTGCCTCGCTCATGACAAAGTCACAAATCCATTTGAAAAAAAATGATTCCACACTGTGCTCAAAGGAACTTCACATGCAAGAACTGTACAGGAAATCTAAACTCCATATAGATCAGATCCAAACAACACAGGTTCCATCCATACTCCTGGCTTTGAAGCCATTCCAGATCAACGAAAGCCAGACAAGCAGGGTCCCAACACTCTTCAAGAAGGATCTCACACAGTAACGGTTCTGATAACTTTGCTAGGTTTAACTATTATTTTCCCCAGCAAACAAGCAGACTGTTACCTTCGAACCAAACACCTCTGCGTCAGTGACTGACACTTAACCGTTTTCCTCTTTTCTCCCCATCCTTCCTCAGAGTTGAGCGCGCGCGCTCTCGCTCTGCACTCTTCCTCAAAGCCAAGAGAAGGGGCTCCTGTGAGCCCCCAAAATGGCCTATAACACCCTCTGTCACCGATTCCTAAACAGTCTCCGCTCCACCGTCCTCCGTAGCCACACCACCCTCCGCCTCAGGCCCACGCCCACGCCTCACATCATCCAAGACGCTTTCGCCCTCCAGCTGCCCTGCTCCATTGATGTTTCCGAACAGGAACCCGGTTAAAGAAAATGGGCCTCCTCCGGCGGAATCTTCATCGCTGTCTGTGTCTGACATGATGGCGGCACGTCTGCCCGCACCGGTTGCGGACAGCGGCCCGGCCCGGCCCGGCCCCTTCGGCCGGAAACAAATACGACAGTCGCACGGTAATGACTCGCGCTCCCTGACCCTACCAGAGTCTACCGGAAGTTGAAAAGAAAAACCGGAATGACCGGGCTGTCGCTCAAGAACCGACACTCAGGCATACTACTTCACTAACTGCTTTTGATTGGTCCGCCCAGGATCAGGAGGCTGGGTAAATGGAAAGTGGTTGGTCAAAGAAACCGTTCAGTCCCGCCCAGCGACTGCGCGGGAACCTTCTGGTTGCTAGGGTGGGAGAGGCAGATTTCCCTCCAATAAGAAAGACGTTTTGAGACCGCCTGACCTATACCCCCTGGAAACCTGGGGTCACAGGCTGCAAGGCACGGAAGTAAGGATTTGAGCCGGTTTTTCCGCTTTGTGCCGTTCCCCAAAGGAACGTTGCTATGAATTGTGCCTGCGGTAGGAACGCTACTTACTTATTTTGAATCGGCATTTCCCCACAGCAAAATGTGAAGCTTAGTCCAGCACTCGGGAGGCAGAAGCAAACGGATCTCTGTGAGTTCGAGACCAGCCCGTTCTGCATAGTTCCAGGATAGCCAGGGCTACACAGAGAAATCCTGTCTTGAAAAAACAAAACGACAACAATAAAAAAAAAATGAAGCTTAGTAAAACAAGCAACCGAAACTTCGAGATTTACAATCGCTAACATTTTCATAGTTTTTTAAAAAGCTATTTATTCTTATTTTATGTGCATTGGTGTTTTGCCTGCATGTATGTCTGTATAAGCATGTGAGATCTTGGAGCTACAGACAGTTGTGAGCTGCCATGTGGGTGCTGGGAATTGAATCTGGATCCTCTGGAAGAGCAGCCAGTGCTCTTAGCCTCTGAGCCAGCTCTCCAGCCCCGTGGTTTGTTTATTTGAGCTCCAGCACCAAAATAAATAAATGAATGAATGAATAAATGAATAAATAAAAATAAATAAATATTTAAAAGCTGGGAGAGAGGGAAGAGAAATAAAGAGGGAGAGAAAGTAAGTATACAGGACTGGTGATACGGCTCCCTGGCCGTGTACTTGCCAGCATTCGTGAGTTCGAAGACCTAGGTTCAATTCCCAGTACTTAAAAAAATGACTTTAGCCGGGCGGCGGTGGCGCACGCCTTTAATCCCAGCACTCGGGAGGCAGAGCCAGGCGGATCTCTGTGAGGCCAGTCTGGGCTACATGGTGAGTTCCAGGAAAGGCGCAAAGCTACACAGAGAAACCCTGTCTCAAAAAACAAAACAAAAAAAAAATGACTTTATTTTTCCCGGGTGTAGGTAGCTGAGGTGGGCGTGTCTCTGAAGTCAAGACCAGCCTATTATACATAAGTTCCAGGCTACACAGCGAGACTCTGTCAGAAAAAAAAATTAAAATATTTAAGTACTTTACATATTTATTCTTTATTTCCAAAAGTAGATATCTTAAACCAGCCAGATGCCTCAGTAGGTAAAAGACACCTGCCACCACCCCAACCTCAGTTCCATCCCCACGACCCACTGTTACTGTGGCACATTCAAGACACACAAAAGTAGACATTTTTTTTTTCAGCCCACTCTCGTGACTTTAAAAAGTTAATGTCTCACGCCTTTAATCCCAGCACTTGGAAGGCAGAGCTAGGAGGATCTCTGTGAGTTCGAGGCCAGCCTGGGCTACAGAGCAAGATTCAGAACAGGCTCCAAAGCTACACCAAGAAACCTTGTCTCGAAAAACAAAAGCAACAAAATTAAGTCAATGTATTTGACATACAGTTAAAATTTAAGTGTCTAGAGGTGTTGGAATTGAAGCATCTATGTTTCCAAATCTAGGATTTATTCAAGGTTCCTACTTTGCATTTTTTGTGCATCATTCCTTGTTGATTGTTTTGTTTGTATTTCTGTTTGTTTTGAGACAGCCTCACTTCAGTTTCCTAGGCCTGGCCTTGAACTTTCCATTCTCTTGCCCCAGCTTCCCAAGTAACTGAGTTTACCAGTCTTTGTCCAAGTTCAACCCTGCAATTACATTTTACCACCTCCCCTTAGTCTAGACACTGGGAAGTTTTCTTTATTTTGTAAAATGTTTTATCTATCTATCTATTCATCTATCTATCTATCTATCTATTTTGGTTTTGTCTTTTTGAGACAAGGTTTCTCTGTGTAACAGTCCTGGCTATCCTGGAATTTGCTTTGTAGACCAGGCTGGCCTGGTAGTCATAGAGATCTGCCTGCCTCTGTCTCCCAAGTGCTGGCATTAAAGGTGTGTGCTTCCACCACTGCCCCACGAGATGTTTTTCTTTTAAATTATGTGTATGTGTCTGTGTATGGGTACATGCACTGGAGTGCAGTTGTCCATGGAGGACAGAGCTGTTGACTGCCTGTTGGAGTTACAGATAGTTGTGAGCTGCCTGATGTGAGTACTGAGAACTGAATTCAGATCCTCTGGGAGAACAGCAACCACTCATTCGTAACCATGAACTATCTAGCCAGCCCTGGTAGAGTTTTACTGAAAAATGTTTGCTATTCTGCATATGCCTGATTGTTCTTCAAATTGATCTGGGTTTCATATTTTACTGGCCATTAAGAAGGCAGAGTATCAGATTGTCCCAATATTGATAATGCTAATTTGATCGGTTATGTAGGGTGACAGCCAGATGCCCTGTTGAAGTAATACATCTCCTTTATAACCTAGTAAATCACTTATGGGCAATCCTTTGACATTATGTAAATATTCCATATATCATCACACTTTCATTGTTTTGGTGTGATGATATTTTGTTTGTACTCTAACAAGTAAAACTTGCCTGATGATCAGAGGACAGAGCCAGCCACTAGATTAAACATAGAGGTCAGGCAGTGGTGGCACACACCTTTAATCCCAGCACTTGGGAGTCACAAGCCTTTAATCCCAGCACTAGGAAGGTTGAGACAGGAAGTGATATGGGTGGGCAGAGAAAGGAATATAAGGCAGGAAGAGACATTCTTGACCCCCTTGATTTTGCTGGGAATGTAACCTGGGTCCTCTAGAAGAGTAGCCAGTGCTTTTAACCACTGAGCCGTCTCCAGCCCCTTATTTATTTTTTGCAGTGCTATGGATAGAACACAGAGCCTATACATACTAGGGAAGTTCTCTCCCACTGAGCTACAACCCTTTTTAAAATTGATGTTGAGACAGGACCTCTCTAAGTTGCCCATGCTGACTGGAACTCAGGGTCCTATCTCAGCTTCCCAGGTAGCTGGGATTACAGATACACAGCGACACACCTGGCTCCCTGTTTGACTTGGTGTTGATTCTGCTTTGGTTTTTAGATAGGGTCTCCTATAACTCGGGCTAGTCACAAACTCTGATATAGCTGAGGATGCTTGAACTTCTGATTCTCAAAGCACCCCATTTCCTGGGTGCTAGGGTGTTGAGCATGCACCATGTGTCAGGTATATGCAGGACTGCAGATCAAGCCCTGAGCTCTGTGCAGGCTAGGAAAGCACTCTACCAGCTAAGCTACATTCTTGATGCCCTCGATTTTGTTTTTAGCTGATGGTGGTGGCGGCGGCGGCGGCGGCGGCGGCGGCGGCGGCGGCGGCGGCGGCGGCGGCGGCGGCGGCGGCGGCGGCGCACGCCTTTAATCCTAGCACTCCTGAGGCAGAAGCAGGCAGATCTCTGTGAGTTTGAAGCCAGCCATCATACCATTATACAAAGTGAGTTCCAAGACAGCTAGGGCTATGCAGGGAAACTCTGTCTTGAAAAACAAAAATAAGAAAGGTTTGCTTATTTTTATTTTATGCGTGTTTAAATGTTTTGTCTAAATATATACATGAGCACCGTGTGAATGCTTGGTGCCTAGAGACAACCATCTCTTTAGCATCCTTCATTTGTTTTCTACTGAGACATTAATTTTTTTTTCTTTCTTTTTGTTTTTTCCAGACAGGGTTTCTTTGTGTAGTCCTGGCTGCCCTAGAACTTGCTTGGTAGACCAGTCCAGCCTCAAACTCACAGAGATCTGCCTGCCTCTGCCTCCCAAGTTCTGGAATTAAAGGTGTGTGCCACCACTGCCCAGCTTTTAAATTAAATATTTTAACAGTAGTTAAAAATTTTAGGCCACAAGCCAGGTGGTGGCGCACGCCTTTAATCCCAGCACTTGGGAGGCAGAAGCAGGTGGATCTCTGACTCAGGTCCTCTACAGAGCTAGTTCCAGGACGGCTAGGGCTGTCGTGTTACACAGAGAAACCATGTCTCAAGAAACAAACAAACAAACAAAAATTTTAGGCCAGACAACTTTGGCAGGGCAAAGGTTCCCAGTCTTGTCTCAATTGGAGCCATCTTTGGTTTAATCTGAAACTGACCACCCCACCCTTCTACTCACACTGTGAAAAGTCCCATGGGAAAGCACCTAGCCTTGTTCTAGAAACTCAAGGTCAAAATGCCTTGCTAAGTGCATGATTTTGGCTTCTGTTAATCTGCACTCCTACTTTACTTTCCCCTGCAACTGCAAACCAGGATGTAGTTTTGCCGTGTTCTTTGCCTTTAAAAGTTCTGTGTGAGGGCCTGGAGAGATGGCTCAGCAGGTTAAGAGCACTGGCTGCTCTTCCAGAGGACCCGGGTTCAAGTCCCAGCACCCACATGGCAGCTCACAACTGTCTGCAACTCCAGTTTCAGGGGACCCAAAACTTCCCATGGCAAAACACATAGAATTAATATATATACTACTGGGTGGTGGTGGCCCCTGCCTTTAATCCCAATATATATATATTTCTGTGTGAAATGCATTTGAGGCTGCTCTATGAAAAGTGTTTCTCTCCAGGCATAGAAACACTGAATATAGACTCAATTTGGACTTTGGTTGAGCTGAGTGGTCTTTGGATCTCTACCCTACAACGCAAGTCTGCCAAAACCTTCATAGGTAACTGAAATGCTGCATTTTAGTGTTGAAAAATCAATGGGATAGTATTGCTGTACTAACATTTAATCAAAAAAAAAAAGTAGGGTGTGGTGGTAGACACTCGTAGTTTCAGAATTTAGGAGGTAGAGGAAAGAGGATCAGGAGTTCAAAACTGACTTTGGCTGCATAAGACTATCTAAAAAAATCTAATTATAAAAAATAAAGCCAGGCAGTGGTGGCGCACGCCTTTAATCCCAGCACTCAGGAGGCAGAAGCAGGCAGATCTCTGTGAGTTCGAGGCCAGCCTGGGCTACAGATCGAGATCCGGGACAGGCACCAAAACTACACAGAGAAACCCTGCCTCAAAAAAAAAATCCAATAAATAAATAAATAAAAATAAAAACAAAGCACCAAGATAGTCCCTCTGTGTTTTTACTTAATAAGACTACTTAGGATCACACATCATGCATGTGTGTGGTTTATTTATAGTATTGGGGATTGAAACCATGGCCTTGCATGTGCTAGACAGGTGCTCTACATCTCCATCACTTTTTAAACATTTACGTGTGTGTGTGTGTGTGTGTGTGTGTGTGTGTGTGTATGTATGTGTGTGTATGATGTATGGATGTGAGTGCAGGCACTCAACATGCCACAGCACATGTGAAGGTCAGAGGGAAGTTTTCGAGACTCAGTTCCCGCCTTCTGCCATGGTTCTGGGAATGAAACTGGGGTCATCAGGCTTGGACAGCACAAGTGCTTTTATACATTGGGCCATCTCACTGGCTGGCCTTCCATCACCTTTGAAAATTTGGGGGTGAAGCAACCCCAAATTTTATAGTGGGACCTGATGCCCTCTTGTGGCATAAAGTAGTCCATACAGATAGAGCACTCATGTACATAAAATAAATAAATCTTTTTAAAAATGAAAAAAAAATTGGGGGTGAGGGTATTGCTTCTTTTTCATCATTATCTTTTTTTTTCAAGACAGGGTTTCTCTGTGTAGCCCTGGATATCCTGGAATTCACTCTGTAGACCAGGCCTGCCTCTGTCGTGGGATATCTGTACACTGTGACTGGTGTAATAAAAAGCTGAAAGGTCAATAGCTGGGCAGGAGGTTTAGGTGGGATTTTCTCGGAGAGAGAGGAAGAGGAGGAGGAATCTAGGCTCTCAAGGGATGCCAGGAGAGGAAACAGGAGGTGCAAAATGGAAGAGCGGTAACACCAGTGACAGAACATAGATTAACATAAATGAGTTAGTGTAAGTTATAAGAGCTAGTTGAGACAAGCCTAGGCTAACGGCCAAGGTTTCACAGTAAGTTTCCGTATTGTTATTTGTGAGCTGGCAGCCAATGAAAAGGTACTACTTCACTTAGACTCCAGGATCCACCTGCCTCTTCCTCTGGGACTAAAGGTGTGTGCCACCACTACCTGGCTTACATTTTTAATTTTTTTTTTTTTGAAATGCTCGGCTTTTATTTCTAATCACGATGTATCAATAGATACAATTCTGTTAAGCAAAAGCCCCTGCTTAGGCGTCACAAATTTTTAAGAACTGAAAGAGGTTTTGACACCCCAGTGTGTGAGGACCAGCCCCTCTGATAGTAGTTTGCTCTTGATACAGAGTCAATCATGACCTCTAGTGGAGACATCCAGCCAATTTGCATGCCGATGGAACTGACTCAGTTGCCAGCATAGGAGGACATCCTTTGAGAGCTCTTGACCCTTCCTTCATCACCTTCCCCTTTTACCACCCACCTACCCCAGTGCCGAGTCTGATTCCCCCTGCACTGGTTAGAAACTGGCCTTTTCGAGACAGGCTGGAGCACCAGCAGCAGAGTCTCCAGGAGGCATCTGTGCAAGAACAATTCCGGGATCTTACTCAGAATGTCCAAGCAAAGTCTCCTGGGTAGAGCCTGACTCTGTCTATGGAGACTCACACTGTTCTCATGAATACTCAGGGGAGGGATTTGTGGTGCCTTTCAGAATTTACAGTCGTTGTGAAATAGTGATTCTTGCTTCTTCATTTGGCTCAATTCCTGCTCCCGTGGAGCCGTTCTACTGGAGTATCTTATTGTTAAGCGGGAGTTGAGAACCTTCCTTGAAGTACCTGGCATTTGTTTAAGGAAAAAAGCGGGTAACCACCCATCCTGAGTGAGACTTTAGCTCATCACAGATGCTGCCTCTTCATAGCAAGGAACAGAAGTGTGAGTTGAAGCCATGCTTCTAAGGTTTTAAAACGCAAAGAAATCGCTTAGACTCCAAGATCCACCTGCCTCTTCCTCTGGGACTAAAGGTGTGTGCCACCACTACCTGGCTTACATTTTTAATTTTTAATTTTTTTAAATATTTATTTATCACATATACAGTGTTCTGCATGCAGGTATGCCTGCATGCCAGAAGAGGGCACCAGATCTCATTATACATGGTTGTGAGCCATCATGTGGTAGCTGGGAATTGAACTCAGGACCTCTGGAAAAGCAGGCAGCACTCTTAACCTCTGAGCCATCTCTCCACCCCACATTTTTAATTTTTAAGATAGGATTTTCCTAGGTTTCCTAGGCTAGTTTCGAACTCACTGTGTATGTAGCTGAGGCTGGCTCCCCTGGAGCTGGAGTCACAGATGGTTGTGAGCCACCTAGTGTGGGTGCTAATAACCAAATCCAGGTCTTCTGAAGAGCAGCAAGTACTCTTAACTACTGAGTTACCTCCCCAGCCCCCAGGATGATCTTTTCAACATATCTTATAGTAGTTATTCAATATAGTTATACCATACTGCCTCTTGGGCGGTCGTACTGGAGGAAAAGCAGACCCATTGAGCGGTAGATAGAGGCTTAGTATGGAAAGGGATAGCAAGTGGGAGAAATGAGTGCGCCGAATGGCAGGAGGTGTGAGTGAAGAAGCGTTCGGTTAGCTGTCATTGTGGAGACCTCAAGCATGGAGCTCTCAGGCGTCTGTTCCTTGAGGGAGCTGAGAAGGCAGGTTGCAGCAGTGATGTTCCAGGAGCTTGGGGGAACGGCACGCCAAATCAGGAGTATAGAAGCCATCGCCTCTGCTGTTTCTCTGGAGGTGGAAATGCCTCCATTCATCCTGTAGAAAGTGTCAACGAATTGGGAGATAACAGAGTTTTCATGAGTGGGCATGTGGGTGAAGTTAACCTGTCAGTATTCACCCAGTTGGTGTCCTCGGTTGATAGTTGGTATCCTCAGAGCTGGTGCAGGGGCCGCTGGTATATCTGAAGAGCCTCTGAGGGTTGGTCTTGGCCCAAGTCTGGCAGGAGGGGTTGTGGTGGCCCACAGAGGCTTCCTAGTGAGACCTTACTCAGGATCAGAGAATCTGAGTTTGCTTTACCCAGCAGGGCTGCATAGTGGGATGATTTGGCCGGGGGGGGGGGGTGTTACCACGTGTTTGGAAGTGTCTGCATTTGGCTTATGGTGTGCTTTGATCTTGCAAGGGGGAGGTCTTTTACCTCTCCCCTTGGCATATTATAAAAAGCCCTTTTGAGCCGGGTGGTGGTGGTGGTGGTGGTGGTGGTGGTGGTGGTGGTGGTGCACACCTTTAATCCCAGCACTTGGGAGGCAGAGGCAGGCGGATCTCTGTGAGTTTGAGGCCAGCCTGATCTACAGAGTGAGATCCAGGAAAGGCGCAAAGCTACACAGAGAAACCCTGTCTCGAAAAACCAAAAAAAAAAAAAAAAGCCCTTTTGAATAAAGCTCTGGGCAACTGGGTATCGACCCAGGGCCCTCCCAAAGCCATCCTGTGTCTCTTGTCTTCTTATCTCATCTCCTTCTATCTTTCTATCTAATATTTCCCCATCCCTTTCTCCTCCCAAGAACCCTTGTGGGAGCTGGACTCTGGCAGACTTCCACAAGGAGTGGACCTATGCAGGAACCTGTAAGTTGTAAAAAAAAAAAAAAAAAAAAAAAATCTGGAACAGATTTACATCTTGGTGTTATTGCAAAAGGCTATGGCTTTGGGTTAAAGGTATGAACACTTTCTAGGGCCTGGTTTCAGCCCAATGAAACATTTTTAAATCTATAACCAAAGGAAATTTACTGAATGGAAGTGGTTGGGTGAGTGAAGCAGGAAGGCTTCCCTAAACATCCTCAGATCTGAGAAGGATATGTATGTGAACAGAAGTGAGACAGCTTTTCATTCTTCATATAAACAAACCTTAAAGCTGTTTCTTTTATCCAAATCTCCAGGAGTTACTGAGAACAGTCTATAGTAAAAAGTTACACTGAAATCTGTTCTGTGAGTTTATCTGATGTGGCAACAAGCTAAATCGTGTCTAGACCTAGTAGAAACCCTAGGAGAGGGAGACCTGTGAATTTTATATGGAGAACTGAGAAGGCAGCTGCAGCAAAGCCTGGTCGTCAAATGGAATCAGAGAGCTGAGAAGGATAAATTATACAGCTTTCGAATCTATTAAAAATGACAGGGACCAGCCCATACCCAGTTAGCCATACCCAGGTCTCCACATTGTTGGAGGCAGAAGTATCAGAACAGCATCAATCTTTGGCCACCAGGTCCATAAGGTCAGAATCTCCCATGGAAGAGGGACATAGAGAAGACTGACTTTACTTTATTTAGGCAAAATGGGTGCAATCAATTCCCTGGTGTCCTGCTGTTTGTCCACAGTCTGGCCCAGGTCCTGGTGGCAGGTGTCCCATTGGGGCATCTTGCCCAGAGGTCAGTGTTGCCATCATCCAGATGGAGAGAGCTTCTTCAGAGACCTTGGGTCACTCCTAGGATCTGGGAGACTCTGTCTGATATAATAAACTTTTTGATCAACATTTTAAATGCCAAATTCTGCAGCTCTCTGAGTATTTGAGGACTGCCTGTCTATTAGGTATGAATGCCTGACTATTGGCTTACAGACTCCAATATGTTAGCAGCTTCCATAAGGCTAGGACTTACTGTCTCCTGAGAAGGCAAAGAAGAGTGACAGGAAAGATCCCAGGGCGAATGAGAACAGGAGAAAAGGGGCTTGTGAGTCAGGGTGTGGCCCACCTCTAAGAAAAGGACCCTCTCGTGGGACCAGAAACTCCATCATAGAATATTTATCTTGTTTATCAGATACCTCATTTACCAAACACATGACATCATTTATTTAAATTTTTTAGAAGAAATAAGTGTAAATCTCTAAGTTGGTTTTTGTTAATCTGGAGATATATGACAAAATCAAGTTTTAATATTGTTAACAATTTAGTTTTAATATCAGTGGGCTTATGCTTAGGTCACAAAGTCTGGCTGCCAGCAAGACTCATCCCTGTACATGGATGCAGAGGTGCAGCTTTAATATCTCAGTAAACCAGCATGGTGCCTGGTACATGGTCATCCTCAGCATGGCAGACCATGTGGTGTGACCAACTTAAATAAAAGACGTTTCCCGGCCGTAACGTGGCTCCTACTGGCAGCCAGCCGGCTGTCCAGAGAAGGTACTGCAGCTGCCAGCATGTGGCCTTCTACATCATGATGAGGTCATCAGCTGAGATGGAGGAGAGCTGTGTGGTTGCTGGTCAAAACATGTTTCTTTTTCTTTTAAATAGGTAAATCTAAGTCATAAGGAAGGGAGAAGGAAGAAAGTGAGTGGTGGTATTGAATGGAAGTCAAAGCTGCCAGTGGAAGAGAAAGCAGGCTTGTTACAGGCGGAGGGAGCAGATCTGCCACGGGTGGAGGCAAGTAAGTGGGTCCTTTAGCGGGCCCTGCCAAAGTACGCCACCAAGCAGACACGCCACATGCAGCAATTAGTGAAAGAGGTTTGAGGGAGGAGGAAAGGAAAAAAGTGAAAGACCCCTTAGAGTGGGGGCAGGCCCTGATTGCTCACAGAAGTCGTACATGTCCTGAAAAATCACGGTTCCCATGGATGAGAGGGGGGAAAGGAATCCCTACAGCCTTTAGCCGTGGGCGTGTTTGCCAGGTGTTTGATCTTGCAAAGGGGAGGTCTTTTGCCTTTCCCCTTGGCATATTATAAAAAGCCCTTTTGAATAAAGCTCTGGGCGGCTGGGTATTGACCCAGGCCCTCCCAAAGCTATCCTGTGTCTCTGTCTTTCTTATTGTCTCTATCTTTCTACCTAGTATTTCCTCATTCTTCTCTCCTCCACCCAAGAAACCCTTCCACAGGTCAGAGCTGGACTCCAGTGGACTCTGGTCCCCAACAAAAACTAGCAGGTACTTTTATCCTCCCCCACAGGCTGGATCTTGGTGAAGCCAGTCTTCCCAGAGTTTGTGGGCCTGTTGGTCTCTCATTTGGACCCCTGCCTGGGTAAGGGCTCTCTGTTTTATATTTACTTGAGCACAAACCTGGCATTTAGCTGAGACATCCCATGCTAGGCTCTCGAATCTAGATATAACATACCTTGGTCTGAGCAACTGAGAAAGTTTTGTGGACCCCAGATGAGTAGGCTGGTGAAGGCCAGTTACCAGAGTCCTGCCAGTTGTTTCTGGAAGAATCATCTTTCCCTCTGGTGTCTCCATCAACCTGTGGGTTTGAGCTGTCCATTCTTTCCTTTTGTGTACCCTGTTTCTTCTTGGTTGTACCATGGAGTCTCGGGCAGCACTGGGTCATGGCATGTCACGAAAATATCAGTAGGCCCCACTGGCCTTAGGGCTGTTTGTCTTGAGCCAGGTCAGCAGCCTGGCAGTGGAGGACAGCAATTTGTAGGGAAGCCAAATAGCCTCTAGAAGGGCCCAGACTTTTTTCTTGAGAAGCCCTCTTTCTCTATAGATCATACACCATGGACATGGCCGGTAGTAAAAGGACACTGACCGATGGTCCGTGTATGTGTCGGTGGACTCTCCTTTTCCCCATCTGAGAGCCTGGGTCAGATCAATCAGCTCTCTCCAGGCTGAGGTACCTGGCTTGGGCCCAGATCATTTCAGTTAAAGTAACTATTGCAGTGCCTACGAACCTGTCTTTAATCCTTCTACACAGTACCTAATGAAATTGTTGAAAGTCTCCTTGGTCAGTGTTGGACAGAAGGGAAAATTCATTCTGTTCAGGATGTGTTGTCTGGCAGGGATCCCCCTGCCCAGCCCAGCCCAGGGGTGGTTTTTCTACTTTTTTCAGAGAATGGTGGCTTTTACAGATCATTGGTTGAAAAAGCGACATAAATCATGAAAAAGGAAGGAGTGGAGCTTTCTCTTTTCATTCAGGCTCAGCCCTGGGGAACTTATCCCCTTCCCTGGGGCTGCTTAGAGCAGGCAGGAGCAGAGGGAACGTTCACCTGGGGGACTGTTTCCCCCTACCTGTGTGCATTCCACTTAGACGTCGGGGGAGGGGGGCCCTGGACGAGAGGCCTGGCCCCCCCCCTCCACACAGGGACCAACCCTGACTGAGCGGGAGTCAAGCAACAAAACACACAGGCGCAGGCGCTCCTGCTCCCCAAGTGGGACAGGTGGGTGGGCTGTTTGTTTGTTTTGTTTTGTTTTGTTTCTCTGGGTGACCTGGCAGAGCCAAAAGGATTTGAGTCCCCAGCAAGAGGGGACACAGATCCGAAGCTGAGTGGGGGGAGGGTCTCACACCAGAGAAAGCCACTGATCAACACAAGGAAACAAAACTGTCAGGGAGAGAGAGAGAGAGATGGGGGGGAGGAGAGAGAGGAGAGACAACCGGGGCAGCCACCACACAATCACACACCTGACCAGACAGAGAGATCCAGTGATCCTCACGTGGATCCAGACACTGGATCAGCAGCTATGTCCCACCTCTCCTACGGGTCCAAACAGAAGTCCCCTTAACCAGACTCGCCTCTGGAGGTGACAGACCAGGTGACTTTCTAATCTGTTTCCTTTTGGGGTGGAGGAGTCAGCTCCCTCTGAAACGTTAGGGAGCAACTGATCAAAGGGAACCCTGGGGACCTGGAACATCTCATGCTGCACACCCCCTAAGAGTCCCCTGACCATCACACTCTTCCTCACTCAAGGGGCTCGGAGAGTCTCTGTGTCTCGAGGTCTGATCTCTGGGTCTGGGTGGGCCTCCAGAAATGTGGGGGTGTCCACCAGAGAAGACTACTTGGACGTGGTTTAAGCCTATAGGAAGTCTTTATTAGCTGGCCGGCAACTACACTTGGTGTTTGGGATCCCAGTGTAGCCCTGAGCCTTTCTCAGGGTGAGCTTTTAAGCACACAAACCATGTCCCGGGTTGACATACTTCAGTTAACAAGAATTTTAGCCAGAAGCAGAACTACAGAAGCCAAAACGCCAGGTTAGACATTAAGAGACTTTTCCAGAACTATTGACATTGATAGACTAGGTCTTTGTTTTAGTTTTGGCAGGTGGTACTGTCTGCGTGGTGAGTTTTATAGTGTGAATGGCACTTCCATCGTGAGGTCAGTTGGGCTAAGATCTGGGATCTAGGGGCCTATTACATGGCAGAATCTATGAAAGTCAACCAGATCACTGTGATCATTTCTACAATACCCTTGCTAAATTTGTGCCTGTCCTATCCATTTTTGAAAAGGAGCATTGAAATCTATAGCTGGCACTCAGGAAACTGAGGCAGAGGTTTTGCCATGAGTTCCAGGTCAGCCTGTGCTGCAGAGAAAGACCGTGTCTCCAAGAAATCCATGGCTCAATTGTGGATCTATCTGTTTCTCATTGTGTAGCTCTGGATGGCTGTCATGGAATTCTGTGTTAGAACCCAGAGCTCTGCTTGCCCCTGCTTCCTGAGTGCTGGGGTTAAAGGTATGCACCACCACACCTGGCCCTGGAACTCTTTTCGCTTCTCTGGGTTACTGGAAATGGAACCCAGGTTCTCACACACATGTCAGGTCAGCCCTCTGCCACTGAGCACCTCTCCTTACTCAAGGTTCGAGTCTTTGTTATTTTACTGACTGCTTAAACGTTCTTAGGGTACACAGCCAATTTGAAGAATTACGGTACTATTGGGCATGGTGGTGCCCAACTTTAGCAGCCCTTGGGAGGTGAAGGCAGAAGCAGGGAGGTCAAGGCCTGCCTGGTTTACCCAGTGAGTTCCAGGCCAGTCAAGGCTGCGCAGTGAGACCCTGTTTCAACTCCTCCCGGCCCCCCAAAACAAACCAAAGTAAATAAACTTGGTAGGTAAGGTGTGTGTGTGTGTGTGTGTGTGTGTGTGTGTGTGTGTAAAACAACACTAAAGAAGAGAGCATGAATTTGCAGGGGGAGTTGGAGGGGGAAGAGGAAGGTGCCCAAGTGATTTAGATGCGTGGCTCATGTATGAAATTTTCAAGAAAAAGATAAAATGATTTTAAAAAGTGAAGTTTATCTGAGTGTGGTAGCGCACACCTTTAACCCCAATACTAGAGAGGCAGAAGCAGGTGGATCTGTGCAAGTTTGAAGCCAGTCTGGAGTCTATAACAAGCTCCAGGCCAGCCAGGGCTGCAGAGAGACTTTGTCTCAAAAATAATAAAGTTTATGAGGCTGCAGAGATGTCTCAGCAATTCAGAGCATTCATTGGTCTTGCAGAAGACCTGGGCTCTATTCCCAGCACCCTCATGCTGGCTTGCAACTGTCCATACTTCCAGTTCCAGAGGATACAACGGCCTCCTCTGACCTCCCTGGGCAACGGGCATCAAGAGGTGCACACAGCCTAAACACCCACACATAAAATAAGAAGAAGAATAAAATTTTAAAAATCTGATCTTGGAACGCTTTCATCACTGTCTAAAATTGCCTGTTTTCAGTTGCTCCTTGTTCCTTCCTCCAGGTGCCAGCAACTATTTATGGGTCCTATAAATGTGACTTTCCAGGGCTCAGTGACCTTTCCCCGTCTAGTGGATTCTGTTGTGGCCTGTGGCCTTGGTCTTGCTGAGATGCTTCAAAGCCTTATTAAGAATGTCTGGGTCCCCATGAAACCCTACTATACCCAGGTTTACCAGGAAATTTGGGTAGGAATGGGGTTAATGACCTTCATCATTTATAAAATCAGGAGTGCTTATGAAAGAAGTAAAGCTTTGAAAGGCGCCAGTCCTGCACCTGCCCATGGCCATCATTAACTTAACCACTCCGAGTCCACTGACGATGAATCCTGTCAGCTAAACTTAAGCAAGCTGTGTTAGATGAGAACATGGAACATCGCTGTGCACTTACCTAAGTACCATTTACAATGTGGCATTAATAAATGTATGTGAGCAGCACACAAAACAAGTGACTTTCCTGAACAATTCAATTGGATCATACATGTAGTGAGACTAGTCTTCTGGTCCTAGCCAGAGTAACTCCATCATGGCCTTTTGGTTTGGTTTGGTTTGGTTTGGTTTGGTTTGGTTTGGTTTGGTTTGGTTTTTCGAGACAGGGTTTCTCTGTGTAGCCCTGGCTGTTCTGGAATTTGCTCTGTAGACCAGGCTGTCCTCGAACTCAGAGATCCACCTGCTTCTGCCTTCTGAATGGGATTAAAGGTGTGCACCACCACTGCCTAGCAAGTAACTCCATCTTGTAACAATTCACCAGGTAGCCATTCTATGTGCCAGACTTAGGTAAAACTGCTAAATCCAGAGAAGTCCCCCATAAGGACAAAAATGTGCTGCTCACAAAGATGATGTTCCCAGAGTCTGGTTCAAGCCTGTAGTCACCTCTGCTAATGTAACACTAGGTGGCGCTCTAAACTCGAGTTTGTTAATGCTGCTGCAGCCTTAGAGCTGTAAACCACAGGAGCTTTGGAGATAGGGGGCTGGTGGGCGACTTTGGGAGAATGAAACTGTCCACATTTGTCCTTCCCTCTGTAAGCAACTTTCTAATAAACTTTCCCTGGGCCTTGCAATGCTAGTTACGCACTCTATCAGTAAGTTACATTTCCAGCTCATAGATTCTGTTATTGAAGATGTACTTACATACACCATTCTGTAAGCTGGTAGTGCCATCCCAGTGCAGAGTCAGATGTAAGCTCTTTGGGCCTTTTGGATAAAATAATGTGCAGACTCAAATGTTAATTTACATCTCCTAGGGATAGTTTCACAAGAATATGTCATCTTTTGAGGCTAGTTTAAAGTGATCCATATGGATCTCCTTTTATTCTGTTATGTTCCTCTGTGATGTGCTCCTTTTTATGCTTTTGGTCATTTATTTTTGTTTTTTTGAGATGGTCTCACCACATAGCTCAGGCTACCCTCAAAATCACACTAACCTTCCTGCTTCAACATCCTGAGTGCTTGGATCGCAGACTTGAGCAACTACACCTGGCAACCTGGCATCGTCCTGGTTTTTGTTGTTGTTGATCTCATGCTGCCTTTAGCTAGCCTAGATCTGGAAGTGTAGACCAGGCTGGCCTTGAACTTCTTGTGGTAATCCTCTTCTTTCTGCCTCCGAAATGCTGAAATTATAGGTGCATACTCCATTCTCAGCTCCCTTTTAAAATGTTTATTTTATTTTTTGGTTTTGTTTAAAAATATCTAATTTTATTATTTTATTAGTAAAGCAATAAATCCAGGGTAGGTTGTTTAAGAAGTATTAGGGAAAATTATTAAGGTAAATTGAGGAAATACACTCACAAATGCAGGACGGAGTGGACAGCTGAAATCGTCCTTTGATATGACCAGGAGTCAATCCACCTAGGAGGCAGGGTAGGGAGAAAGGGCATGTGACCCTTCTCCCTCCCCTCTTAAGAAGCACTGCCTCCTCTGGGCCAAGGTCATGGGCGGAGCAGATACCACTACATATGAGTATGGATGTATTACCTGCGAGTATGTCTATGCAGCACATTCGTTCAGTGTCTTGGGGGCCATAAGAGGATATCAGAGTCCCTGGACCTGGAGTTGCAGCCTTTTTAAAGTCACCATGTGGATGCTAGGAGTTGAATCTGGATCCTCTGAGACAGCAGCCAGTGTTCTTAACCACTGAGCTATCTCTCCAGCTCGCCACTCCCCAGTGTGTGTGTGTGTGTGTGTGTGTGTGTGTGTGTGTGTGTGTGTGTGTGTATTTCTTTTTATCTTTTCCTAGACAGGGTCTCACTATGTAGACCAGGCTGGCCTTGAACTCACATAGATCCATCTTCTTCTGCCTCCAAAGTGCTGGGATTCAAGTTGTTTGCCCCCACTGCCTGGCTTCCAGCCCCCTTTTAAAAGCTATCTGGTTTGAGTTGGGCTCTGGCTCTGTTGCGTAAGCAGCGAGTGTTGTGCCGCCCGCCGGTCAGGTGGAGAGAAGTACAGCATGGGATGCTCTAGCCACTTCCCTTCACCCTTCTGTTGGGCTGCCTTCTGAGTTTGACTCATAAAATTCTTTGCATGTTCTCCATCCAAAGCCTTTGTTACAGACATACGTTTAGGTATTTTCTGTCAGTCCACACTTGCATTTCTTTTTCTTAAATAAAACCAGCAGACTTTTTAAACCTTGAAGTCTAATATTTTTCCTGCATTTTAATCCATCTCTTGTGTAATCACTCTTTCTTTGCCTATATTCTTTTTTTCTTCCTTTTCCTCCTCCTTTTTTTTTTTTTTTTTTTTTTTTTTTCGAGACAGGTTTCTCTGTGTAGCTTTGCGCCTTTCTGAGCTCACTTGGTAGCCCAGCTGGCCTCGAACTCACAGAGATCCGCCTGGCTCTGCCTCCCGAGTGCTGGGATTAAAGGCGTGCGCCACCAACGCCCCCTCCTCCTCTTTTTTAAAAAAGATTTATTTTATTATGTACACAGGCCAGAAGAGGGCGCCAGATCTCACTATACCTGGGAATTGAACTCAGGACCTCTGGAAGGACAACAGCCAGTGTTCTTAACCACTGAGCCATCTCTCCAGCCCCCGCCTATATTTCTTAAAATTATTTCTTTTATTTTTTGAGATTACAATATAATGAAATAAATTCCCCCTTCCCTTCTCTCCCTCCTAACCCTCCCATATACTACTCCTTGCTCTCTTCGGCCTCTTCTTTCATTCATTGCTACATTCATATTGTATATACATACATATTCCTAAATACAACCTGCTCAGTCTCTATAATGTTACTCGTGTGTATGTTCTCCGGGCTGACCGTTGGTATTGGAGAATCAGTTGGAGTGCTCTTCCCTGGGGAAGATGATTTCTCACTCTCAGCATTCCTCAGTTACCTGCAGGTGTGGAGGGCTGAGGCCTCCTGGGCTTTCCCCAGCCATGTTATCTTGTCTATGGTTGTTGTCCTTGTTTCCTTGTCTGTATCACTTTATATTCTTGGTTACTATTATGAATAGAACTTGTTTTCTTTTCTTTTCTTTTTTTTTTTTCTTTTTTTGGTTTTTCGAGACAGGGTTTCTCTGTGTAGCTTTGCGCCTTTCCTGGAGCTCACTTGGTAGTCCAGGCTGGCCTCGAACTCATAGAGATCCGCCTGGCTCTGCCTCCCAAGTGCTGGGATTAAAGGCGTGCGCCACCAACGCCCGGCTAGAACTTGTTTTCTATACATGCTCTTAACAGCTGACCATCTCTCTAGCCCTCATGATTCAGGTATAATTTTTAAGTGGTCATTTTGCATATAAAAGCTTCCTTTGTTTAATGAGTGGGGAGTTGGTTGTTTGGATTTCCACCTTGTTGTGAGGTATTCACCAGAGAAGACTGCTTAGACATGGATTTAAGCCAACAGAAAGTCTTCATTAGCCGGTGTTCAGGATCCCAGTGTAGCGAGAGCCTTTCTCAGGGTGAGCTTTTAACTACAAAATACATGTCCTGGGTTGATGTACTTCAGTTAACAAGAACAGTTAGCCAGAAGCAGAACCACAGAAGAGACTTTCCCAGAACTATGGACTTGATGGATTAGGCCTTTGTTTTAGTTTTTGCTGGCTGTGCTGTCTATGTGCTGAGTTATACAGCTTGAATGGCACTTCTATCATGGAGTCAGTTATGCCAACGTCTGGGGGCTTATTAAGGTCTGGTGCCCTTTTACAATCTCAACTAGGAATCCTGAACTTCATATTACCTTTCATTTTTCAACTGGAAATGCTGAATTTCATATTACCTTTCATTTTGATTTCTCATTTCGCTGCATTGGTTAAGATTACCAGAATACCTGGGGGTGTAGCTGAGGGCAGAACTCGTGCCTAGCACGTAGAAGGTCCTGGCTCAAGTTCCCAATATCATGGGAAAAAGGAAGCTATCATAAGCTTAAATGGTAGCTTAATTGTAATTGGCTTTCAGGGAATAAGAGGAAGAGTGCTGGTCAGGCATGGTAGCACATGGCTTTAATGACGGCACTTGGGAAGCAGAGGCAGGCAGATCTCTGTGAGTTCGAGGCCAATCTGGTCTACAGAGTGAGTTCTAGGACACTGAGGGCTACATAGAGAGATCCTGTCTCAAAAACAAAACAAAATATATAAATAGATCACGACATCCCCTGTACCCTCCCCACCAAAAGAAGAAAGTACAGGCAGTGGTGGCACACACCTTTAATCCTAGCACTCTGGAGGCAGAGGCGGGCGGGTCTCTGAGTTTGAGGCCAGCCTGGGCTACACAGCAAGTTCCAGGATAGCCAGGGCTACACAGACAAACCCTGTCTCAAAAAAACCAAAAAATAAAAAAATAAAAATAAAAATAAAAAAAAGATCATGAACACATGCTCACATGCTTGTATATCTGTATGCTGATACAATCTGCAGGAAGCTGGTAACATAACTTGTTTCCTGGAGGTTTTTTTTTTTCTCTTCTCTCTCCAAAGTCTTGGTTTAGGAAGGACTTGTTTATTTTGCTCTTCAGAGGACCCAGATTCATTCCCCAGCACTACCACATTTTGGCTCACAAGCAGCTCTAACTCCAGTTCCAGGAGAGTTATTGCCTTCTGACCCCTGCAGGCACCAGGAACACACGTGATGCACAGACATACACGAAGGCAAAACACTCATAGCCCTGGCCGTCCTGGAACTCAGCCTCCTGAGTGCTGGGATTAAAGGCATCTGCTACTACCACCTGGCAATATATATATATTATATATTTTTTTAATGTAAAAAGATTTCATCTAGAGCCAGGCAGTGGTGGCACATGCCTTAAATCCCAGCACTCGGGAGGCAAAACCAGGTGAATCTCTGTGAGTTCGAGGCCAGCCTGGTCTACAAAGTGAGTTCCAGGACAGCCAGGACTGTTACACAGAGAAACCCTGTCTCAAAAAGTTAAAAAAAAAAAAAGATTTCATCTGGGTCTGATGGCACACACTTTTAATCCTGGGACTCAGAAGACAGAGGCAGTCAGATCTTTGCGAGTTCGAGACCAGCTTGTACAGAGTGAGAGCCTATCTCAAAAAAACTAAAAAAACAATACACAGAAATAAAAAATTTCAAATATCAGGATGTTTATAAAAATAACCTACAATAACAATTTTTGAAAAAGCTAAAATCTATTAAGACAGTCTGAGTGATTCCAGGACTCAGAAGGTAGGGAGGAGGAGGAGCAGGCAGGTCGAGAAGCACAAACCAGCCTGGGATACATGAGACAACCCCTGACCCTTTGTTTCAAGAGAAAAAAGACCATGAGACCAATTCTTTTTTTAAGATTATTTATTATGTATGCAGTGTTCTGCCTGTATGTATGCCTGTCCACCAGAAGAGGGCACCAGATCTCATTACAGATGGTTGTGAGCAGCCATGTGGCTGCTGGGAATTGAACTCAGGAACTCTGGAAGAGCAGTCAGTGCTCCTAACCTCTAGCCATCTCTCCAGCTCACCAATTCTTTTTTTTTTTAAGATTTATTTATTTGTTTATTTATTATGCATACAGTATCCTGCCCGCGTGTATGCCTGCAGGCCAGAAGGGGGCACCAGATCTCATTACAGATGGTTGTGAGCCACCATGTGGTGCTGGGAATTGAACTCAGGACCTCTGGAAGAGTAGCTAGTGCTCTTAACCTCTGAGACATCTCTCCAGCTCACCAATTCTTTTTCTAAAGATTCATCTAGTGTGCCAATTTTCATTCACAAAAATACATGGCTGTATTTCTGTTTACAGCCCCACACCTCACTCAAATGTGGCATGTACCACATGTAAGCATATCTGGAAGTTCCCCTCAGGGACTCAGCTCAATGAGATTGCCTTTGCAGTCACAACTGAGTCATACCCCTGGTTTCGACTTGAGCATATTTTTTTTACACTTATTTACTTATTTGTCTCTCTCTCTCTCTCTCTCTCTCTCTCTCTCTCTCTCTCTCTCTCTCGTAGGAGCATTTGCCTCATGAATGTGACACAGGACAGTTTAGGGGAGTGAGTTCTCTCCTTCTACCATGTGAGTTCCAGGGATGTAACACAAGTCTGAGGGCTTATTGGCAAGTACATTGACCTTAGCTGCCCTTTTGTATAACTGTTAATAAAGGATTATTAAACCATGTTTAGGAGTACACACCTGTGATCATGAGACTCCGGCAGTGGAAGCAGGATGATCACTGTCATGAGCAAGAAGGTCGATACACGTAGTCAGTATAACAAAAGTTGTATTTTATTATGCTGAGGGTCATCACACTAGGTTCACACTCCTAAGCCTATCTCCCCAATACTGCTCACCTGTGCAACATATCTTAGCTGAAGGTCAGGTCTGGTCTCAAACACACGCCTCTCATTCAAGGGTCAGGATCCTGGTGGAGACTGTCCAGCCGCAGGGTAGATCAAGGTGGCGTCTCTCCAGATGTGCAGAGCAGAGCACTGCTCCTGGTCTCTGCTTAAATACTGTCCAGTGGGCGTCGTGGGGTTCCAGGACTGTGTCTGGTTATCTTGAGAGAGTGATGTCACTGAGTTCTGGTTATCAGGTGCAGCCTTGGGTGTAGCGGGGCTCCTGACTAAGCCATTTTTACATATCTAAAAGGCATTTTTTTACTATGTTCATTATGATCACCTATTTTTTTAGTAATATATTTTTTATGTGCATTGGTATTTTGCCTGCATGTGTGTCTGTGTGAGGGTGTCAGATCTTGGAGTCACAGACAGTTGTGAGCTGCCATGTGGGTGCTGGGAATTGAACCTGGGTCCTCTGGAAGAGCAGTCAGTGCTCTTACCCACCGAGCCATCTCTCCAGCCCCATGATCACCTATTTGAAGCAAGCCTGACTTAAGTATTGAGGCCTTGTCTCAAAAACCAGACAAACAGCAGGGCTAAGAATGAGTTCCATCATCAGTAGTGCATAAAGTAAGGGGCATGGTAGTACATCCTTGTAATCCCAGCACTTGGGAGGTGGAGGTAGGAGAATCTTGAGTTCAAGGCCAACCTGGGTTATAAGAGAGCTTCTCTTGCATACACAAAAAGACAAAATATAGCTAAGAATTTACACTTTAAATGTTTTTCATTGAAATAAAATTACATCATTTCCTCTCTCCCTTTCTTCCCTCCAGTTCTGCCAGGTACAGTCCCTTCAATCCCTTCCACATCCCCCTCAAATTGATAGCCTCTTTTTGATTCTTATTGTTACATACATACATGAATATGTGTGTCTGTACAAATATCTAAATACAACCTTCTTAGTCTGTTTTTGTTGTTTGTGAATATATTATTTTAGGGCTGACCACTCTGCATAGGACAACCAATAAGGCGGCTCATCCCTGGGAGAGGCTCACTCTCCTCCCAGCAATCATTAGTTGCCTGTAGGTCTTTGTCTAGGGGAGGAACCCTATGAAAAATCCCCCCTTCCCTGTTAACATGTCCACTAATAGTGCCCCTGTCCTGGTCTTTTTCACGCAGCCATTTCCAGGAAAGACTGTTTCACAGTGGATTTCCTGGTAGTCTGGCTCTTACAATCTTTCTGTCCACTCTTCCATGCTGTTCCCTGAGCCACAGACGCAGGAGCTGTGATGCAGATGCATCTGTTAGGGCTGGGCTTCCCACGGTCTGTTGCTCTCTGCAGTGTGTCCAATTATGGTTTTTCTGTGATGGTCTCCATTTGCTGTAAAGCAAGGCTTTTTTGATGTGGGGTGATAGCTACACGTCTCTGTGGGTATAAGCTTAAGATTTGGGATGTAGTAAGAATTATGCTGGTCCAGCAAAATGGCAGTAGTAGATTCTTTTCTGAGGCCCATGACCTCACTAGCCCAGAAAATGAGCTAGGTTTCTAGTTCCAGCCATGGTCTCCCTCCTGTTGAGTGTGCCTATTAGCCAGCTGTTGTTTCGCACCAACATGTGAACGCTGCTTCCTGCACCTTTACAAATACCTTGCCATGCTGGTGACTGTCACGCTTGGTTGGGGGTGCTACAGTCGGGGAGGACTACTTAATTGCTTCCCTCCATTGGCAGCTTGCATAATGTTTTTCTGTCACCATGGAAACCAGACTGCAGGAAAGAGGCTTTTAGGTGGGAGCCAGCTCTAATCATCTGAAGTCTGTGTCCTAAGTGTGCAATGTCTTCAGCAATGGCGGGGGGTGGAGGGGGGGGTTTCACCCTCAACCCAGGCTACACCGACAGTCTAGCTTTGAAAGTCACTTGGACTACACTTAGCAACCATTCAAAAGGAGGCTCACTGTGCCTGGTACTAGGGTTTTTGGTATCTTTGTCAGCTGCCAGAGGATTAATATGACAAATATACAAAAAACTGAAGAAAAAAAAACAAAACCCCAAAACTCAAGGAAACAAATGACCCAATTAAAAAAATGAGGTAGGGATATAAACAGAGAGTTCTCAATAGAGGAAATCAAAATGGTGAAGAAATACCTCAAAAAGTATTCATAATGCATAGCAATCGTGGAAATACAAATTAAAACAACTTTGAGATTTTTTTTTAACTTTGAGACTTTTGGGGTTTGTTTTTTTTTTTTTTTGAGACAGGGTTTCTCTGTGTAGCTTTGTGCCTTTCCTGGAACTCGCTTTGGAGACCAGGCTGGCCTCGAACTCACAGAGATCCGCCTGCCTCTGCCTCCCGAGTGCTGGGACTAAAGGCGTGCACCACCACCACCACCACCACCACCACCACCACCACCATCCACATGGAAAGAAAAATGAAACTTGCTGGTGGACACAGAAAAGATCATATTGCGTGAGTTAACCTGGACCCAGAAAGACAAGCACCACATGATCTCTCATTGTGGTTTTTGCTCCAAATCCTCAGATGTGAGTATACAACATGGAGTAACTGCAGAAACCAGGAGAGCATGAAGGGACCATGGGTGGGTGTGTTGGGCTTGATTAGGGAATAACAAGATACAGGTGATTTGAAATATGAACCAGAAAAACTTGGAGGGGTGCCAACTGAGGAGGAGAGAGCTCAACTGTAGTGGTGTTTGCTCCGCCCATGACCTTGGACTACCGGCCCAAAGGAGGCGGTGCCTCCTGCCATTGTAGGTGACCTCTTATAAGGAGTTGGAGAAGGGTCACATGTCCCTTCTCCCTGCTCCTGTCTGCGAGGTAGATTTGCTCCCAGTCAGATCAGAGGACAACTTCAGCTGTCTACTCTGTTCTGTATTTGTTAGTATATTTCCTCAATTTATATCGTAATAAATTCTGTTACCCATGTGGATTGATCATAATAGTCAATACCGAGAGGAAGGGGGGATGAGGGATAACAGCAAGGTTTTTTGATAAAGCCTCAATAAATCATATAATTTTATATTTACCAAAAATTCTACATAATACATATAAATATCTATGCAGATTTGTACAGATGTATGTGCAAGAGGGCAGAGTGGAGAGAGAGTATATCTTGAAGGAAGTTGAGTCACTGAGCTGACAATATTCCCCATAATAGCTTATTTTAGGGGGGAGGGTTTGAGACAAGGTTTCTCTGTGTATTTCTGGCTGTCCTGGAACTCGCTCTGTAGTCCAGACTGGCCTCGAACTCACAGAGATCCGCCTGCCTCTGCTCCCTGGGTGCTGGGATTAAAGGCGTGCGCCACCATTGCCTGGCTAAGAATTTAATTTTTAAAAAATTTGTATCTCATTATTTGTAATTATGTATGTGGGTATGTGCACATGAGTACTGGTGCCTGGTGCCTGCAGAAGCCAGAGGCATCAGGTCACCATGGAACTGGAGTTACAGATGGTTATGAGTCACCTGACATGGGTGCTGAGAACTGAACTCAGGTCCTCTGCAAGAGCAGTATGTGCTCTTAACCACTAAACCATCTCTCCAGCCCCAAGAATTTAAATTTATAAATATATTTGTTTATCTTAGGTAGGGTTTCTATTTCTGCAGTGAAACACCATGACCAAAAGCAAGTTGGGGAGGAAAGGGTTTATTCGGCTTACACTTCAACATTGTTGTTCATCATCAAAGGAAGTCAGGACAGGAACTCAAGCAGGGCAGGAACCTGGGGCAGGAGCTGATGCAGAGGCCATGGAGGGGTGCTGCTTACTGGCTTGTTCTTCATGGCTTTGTTCAGCCTGCTTTCTTGTACAACCCAGGACCACCAGCCCAGGGATGGCACCATCCACATCAATCACTAAATAAGAAAATGCCCACAGCTTGCCTACAGCCTGGTCTTATGGAAGCATTTTCTCAACTGAGGTTCCCTCCTCTCTGATAACTAGTTTGTGTCAAGTTGACATAAAACTAGCCAGGACAATGTGTTTTTCTCTTTTTAAAGAAAGATATAAAGGTGGCAGTTTGTTGCCTTAGAAGATTGTCTAAAACTAGAGAGGAAAAGGAACAAAGACAATTTGATCAGTCAAGCAAAAGTCAGGGGGCAAATTTAAAAAGTCAGAGCATCATACACAGAAGACATGAGGCAGGATGGTAATAAAAACCCAAACCGAGTCTGCAAGACAGTCCAGTAGGTAAAATGCCTTGCTGCGCAGGTCTAATCGCCTCAATTCAGCCTCCAGCTGACTCCTGCATACTGTCTTCAACACAAGCAAACCATGGCATGAGCGCAAACACCCACCACCCGCACAAAAATGAATTGTAAATGTAATAATTTTTTCAATTAAAAATACCAGTAGCAATGCACAACAAAGAATATAGAATGTAAAAATAGCTTACAACAGTCACAAGCAGATGACTGTAACCTCCAATAAGCAAAATTCATAATCGCTAAAGGAGAGGAGTTAGCTTTCCAGAGCTGCCATCATAGAATACTCCAACACCCAGATTTCAAAAAGAAAAGTAACAAAAACTTACAAATAAACAAGAAAGCATGGCTCAAGCACAGATATGACAGCTCTCTATCCGAGGCGGCCTAGTCATTGAAATTACAACACAACTAACTCATCAAATCGGCTGTCTTAAGCGTGTTCAGTGAGCAGAAACCAACGAGGCACAAAGGACATCAGCCAGGTGTGGTGGTGCACCCCATAATCCCAGCGCCATGGCCAGAGAAGGAGGTGGAAAGAAAAGGCAGGAGCGGGGCATGCTCGTGCACAGCCTCAGGAGACACGAGCCGAAGGAGCAAGCAGCGTGTTTGAGGTGATAGATCTTGTTCATTGTCACTCTGCCTACCCCTTGGACAAGCCATCTGGAGGTTTCCAGGTGGGAAAAAAAGTGTGGGGGCTGGGGGTGGAACACAGGTAAATTGCTGCTGATAGACAGGCTTTCCTATTTTTAAGTTTCAGAAAGTTTGTGTTTGTGTGTCTACACATGTGAGTGTAGGTGCCTGCGGAAGCCAAAGGCATCGGATTCCTGGGAACTGTCGGTAAGAACAGTATGCAGTTTTATTTGGAAATAAAGTCTCATTATATAGCCCTGGCTGTTCTGGAACACTAGACTGGCCTCTGACTCAGAAATCCACCTGCCTCTGCCTCTCAAGTGCTGTGAATAAAGGTGTACATCAATATGTTCTCTTAACTGCTGTGCACATAAATTTTAAAGATTTTTATTTATGCATATGCATGTGTGTGTATATGGGGGTAGGTGTATGTGAGTGTGGTACCTCAGGCCAGAAGAAAGCATCAGATCCCCTGAAGCTGGAGGTACAGGCTGCTGTGTACTCCCTAATGTGAATTCAGGGATTCAAACTCAGGTCCTCTGGAAGAGCAGTATGTGCTTTTAACCACTAAGCCCCCAGCCCTAGGATTTTCATTTTTTTAAATGTGACCCCAGAGACTGTGTGACTCTGCCCCAGGACATATAGCAATCTCTTTAGAGACAAGACCACAGTTGCCACCACCATACTGCAGCGTGGCAGTCATGCTCTGGGTGAGCCTTTCTTTATCTGTTATGAATGAGCGCTCACTCTTCTGCAGAAACTCCATGAGATTTCAGCTGAGAAGCTGCAAAATGTCTGGCACTGAAAATCCACTTTAAGATGCCAGTGGATCATCCTGGAAACAGCTGTATTAAGAATAATCTAGGGCCGGGCAGTGGTGGGGCATGCCTTTAATCCCAGCACTGGGGAGGCAGAGGCAGGCGGATCTCTGAGTTCGAGGCCAGCCTGGGCTACAAAGTGAGTTCCAGGAAAGGCACAAAGCTACACAGAGAACCCTGTCTTGAAAAACCAAAAAAAAAAAAAAAAAAAAAAAAGAATAATCTAGAAGGGGGCTGGAGAGATGGCTCAGAGGTTAGGAGCAGTGGCTGCTCTTCCAGAGGACCCAGGTTCAATTCCTAGCAACCACATGATGGCTCAAAACCATCCGTAATGAGATCTGGCGCCCTCTTCTGGCCTGAAGGCATATATGCAGGCAGAACACTATATACATAAGAAATAAATAAATCTGAAAAAAGAATAATCTAGAAGGGTAGAGGATGGGAAAAAAGGAATAAATTAGTCTCCTATAATGGTTTTGTGTAAGGTATGCTGAGAATCAGAACCTAGCCTATTTTCTTTCTTTCTCTTTCAAGGCAAGATGTCCTTTAGCTCAGGTTGGCCTCAAACACCCTTATGTAGCCAAGGATGGCCCTGAATTTTCCTCCTTGTGCTCCTGCTCCCAGTGCTTGGATTATGTACACCACCACACCCAATAAATGAGGGCTGGGGATGGAGCCCTGGACTTTGTGCACTCTAGGCAAGCACTCTACCAACAGAGTCCAATCCTTTTCTTTTCTTTTCTTTTTTTTTTTTTTGGTTTTTTCGAGACAGGGTTTCTCTGTGTAGCTTTGCGCCTTTCCTGGAACTCACTTGGTAGCCCAGGCTGGCCTCGAACTCACAGAGATCCGCCTGGCTCTGCCTCCCGAGTGCTGGGATTAAAGGCGTGCGCCACCACCGCCCGGCTCTTTCTTTTCTTTTTTAACACAGGGTTTCACCATGTAGCCCTGGATGGTTTTGAACTCACAGACATCTGTCTGCCTCTGTATCCTAAGAGTGCTGGGATTGAAGGTGTGTGCCATTATGCCCAGAAACCCTTCTTCTTCCTTTTCTTTTTTCCTCCTCTCCTCTCCTCTCTCTGTCTGCATATTAAGTGTTTTGCCTGCATGTATGTATGTGCACTATGGTGTCTGTGGAGTCCAGAAGACAGTACTGGATCCCATGGACCTGGAGTTACAGATAGTTGTGAGCCACCATGTGGTTAGGTGCTGGGAACTGAACCTGAGTCTTCTACAAGAGTAATACATAAAAAAACAACTCTTGTAATACTCAAAAAAAAAAAAACCTCTTGTAATAAAAAAAAAAACCTCTTGTAATAAAAAAAACCTCTTGTAATACTCAAAAAAAAAAAAAGAGTAATACATGCTTTTAACTGTTGAACCACCTCTCCAGCCCCATCCCTTTTTTGAGATAGGGTCTCACCATTTAGACCAAGCAGATATTTTCTAGGCCTGTTTAATAGAAGTGAAATAGAATTACCTCATCGTCGTTCTCTGCCATTTGTCACAGATCTCTTAGTTCTCTTAAGCGCGGCATTGCAGCGGGCTGACCACCAGAGGGAGCAGGAGCGGGCTCTCAGCCTGCCAGGACAGCTGGCCTCAGGCAGAATTTGGCAGGAGACAGACAGGCAGGAGGAAGGAAAAACAGGGTATTCCTCCCTCCTTTTCTCTTCCTTCCCCTCTCCAGCTGCAGACGAGGTTGCTCTGCCGTGCCAGCTCTTTTGTTAGTCCTCGAGTTCATTCACAGCCCCCCACTGGGCTTCTCAGTACTTGTCACTGAGTCACTACTAAATTTTCTCTGTGGTTTCTATTTCCCAGATTGAAACCTAAGTGCTATATCTAGTATCATTCCAGAAACTCACTAGACATTATTTCTTTTGAAGTACATTGTATTGCTCATCTCTCTCTCTCTCTCTCTCTCTCCTCTCTCTCTCTCTCTCTCTCTCTGTGTGTGTGTGTGTGTGTGTAGGTCAAAGGATAGGTCACAGGGGTCAGTTCACTACTTCTAATGGGTTCCAGGGCTCAAACTCAGGTCATCAGGCTTGGCAGCAAATGAATTTTACCTACTAAGCAATCTCATCAGCTCTGTGCCTGTATTGTTTTTGTTTTTTGTTTTTGTTTTCGAGACAGGGTTTCTCTGTGTAGCTTTGCACCTGTCCTGGAACTCACTTGGTAGCCCAGGCTGGCCTCGAACTCACAGAGATTCACCTGGCTCTGCCTCCCGAGTGCTGGGATTAAAGGCGTGCGCCACCACCGCCCGGCACTGTGCCCATATTTTATAAAGGAAAATGCTGAGAGGTAAGTGAAATTACTGGCAGGTGCTGTGGCATATGCCAGTAATTCTCACTACTTGGAAGGGCGAAGCAGAGGGATGGCAAGACCAAAGCAAGCTTAGGCAACATGATAGACCATACATCTAAAAGACAGGGCTAAATCACTCACTCAAGAACAGAACAATAACGTATTTAATCAATTCTAAGATGACTCAGACATGATGGCACATGCCTGTAAATTGATATAATGGTTCAAATCATCCAGAATTCCAGCTCCAGAGGATCCAATGCCCTTTTCTGACCTCTGACGGCATCAAGGGCACATGTGGTGCACATACATATAGGCAAAACACTACACACACAAAAAAAAATTAAATAAAATAAACCAGATGGTGGTGGCGCACACTTTTAATCCCAGCACTCGGGAGGCAGATATCTGTGCATTCGAGGCCAGTCTGGTCTACAAAGTGAATTCCAGGACAGCTAGGGCTGTTACACACAGAAACCCTGTCTCAAAAAACCAATAATAATACTAATAACAAGATCTAATCTAAAAATTAAAAATAAACCAGGCAGTGGTGTCAAATGTCTTTAATCCAGCACTTGGGAGGCAGAGGCAGAGACAGGCAGATCTCTAAATTTAAGGCTAGCCTGGTCTACAGAGTGGGCTCCAGGACAGTCAGAGCTACACAGAGAAACCCTGTATCGAAAAACTAAAATAATAACAATAATAAAATTAAATGAAAATTAAAAATAAATAAAGCTTCTCTTTATCTGAGACAAGGTTTCACAGTAAAGCCCTGCCTGTCCTGGAACTCATCCTGTAGCCAAGGCTGTCCTTGAACTCACAGAGAGTCGCCTGTCTCTGCCTCCTGAGTGCTGGCATTAATAAATCTTTAAAAGATCTTAAAAGAGAGAAGAGGGGCTGGAGAGATGGCTCAGTGGTTAAGAGCACTGGCTTCTTTTCCAGAGGTCCCAAGTTTAATTCCCAATACCTACATGGCAGCTAACAACTGTCTGTAACTCCACGATCTGACCTCCTCACACAGACAGACATACATGCAGGCAAAACACCAATGTACATAAAATAAGAGTAATTAAATTATTTTTTAATTTTTTTTTATGAGCATTAGTGTTTTGCCTGCATGTATGTCTGTGTGAGGGTGTCAGGTCCCCTGGAACTGGAGTTACAGACAGTTGTGTGTTGTCATGTGGGTGCTGGGAATTGAACCCCGGCCTTCTGGAAGAGCTGTTAGGGCTCTTAACCGCTGAGTCATCTCTCCAACCAAGAATAAATTATGGCTGGGTGGCGGCGGCGGCGGCGGCGGCGGCGGCGGCGGCGGCGGTGGTGGCACATGCCTTTAATCGCAGCACTTGGGAGGCAGAGTCAGGCAGATCTCTGTGAGTTCGAGGCCAGCCTGGGCTACCAAGTGAGTTCCAGGAAAGGCGCAAAGCTACACAGAGAAACCCTGTCTCAAAAAACCAAAAAAAAAAAAGAATAAATTATGAGAGAGAGGGGGGAGAGAGGGAGAGAGGGAGAGGGAGGGAGGGAGAGAGAGAGAAAGAGAGGGAGGGAGAAAGAAAGAAAGAAAGAAAGAAAGAAAGAAAGAAAGAAAGAAAGAAAGAAAGAAAGAAAGAAAGAAAGAAAGAAAGAGAGGGAGAAAGAAAGAGAGAGAGAGAGAAAGAGAGGGAGGGGTTCTATAGTGATGTCTTGGTAGTTAAAAGCATTTACCGTTCTTGTAGTGGACCCAGGTTTGGTTCCCAGAACCCTGCTTCTGCCTCCCAAGTGCTGAGATTAAAGGTGTGTACCACCAAACCCAGCAAATTTTCCGTTTTTCCAAAAGCTGGGTATGGTCACACCTGGAACCCCATCATTGGGGAGTGGAGTCAGGAGGGTCGCTGGGGCTTGCCGGCGGCCAGTTGAGCTCTAGGTTCAGTGAGAGACTTGTTTCAAGAGAGTGAGGGAAAAGTGGTAGAGTTGGCCATCCAATGTATCTACACATACATGGATACATGCACACACACACACACACACACACACACACACACACACACACACACACACACACAATGTAATTAAGACACAACAGCTTGGAGAGATGGCCCAGCAGTAAAGAGTATTGGCTGCTCTTCCAGAGGACCTGAGTTTGATTCCTAGCACCCATATGGTTGCTCACAACTACCTGTAATTTCAGTCTCAGGGGATCTGATACCCTCTTCTGACTTCTATAGACATACACACACGGTACACAGATATACATGCAGGCAAAACACCTGAACACATAAAAATACATTTAAAACCTAGGTTAAATCCCCAGAACTGCAACAATAGCTACAAAAATTAACTGCAAGCCAGATACAGTAGCATGTACCTGCCATATCCACTCAGGAGACTGAGGCAGGAGAATTGCAAGCTTGAGGCCAGACTGTATAACTTAGTGAGGGCTTGTCTTGAAATAAAAAAGGGACTTTTTTAAAAAAGATTTATTTATTTATTATGCATACAATGTTCTGTCTGCATGTATGTCTGCAGGCCAGAAGAGGGCACCAGATCTCATTACAGATGGTTGTGAGCCACCATGTGGTTGCTGGGAATTGAACTCAGGACCTCTGGAAGAGCAGTCAGTGTTCTTAACCTCTGAGCCATCTCTCCAGCCCGGGACTGTTAATATAGCTCAGTGGTAGAGTGCTTATGTAGCATGCACAGTGCCTGGGTTCAGTTTCCAGTACTGAAAAAGATCAAATGCAAGCCGGGCAGTGGTGGCACACACCTTTAATCCCAGCACTCAGGAGGCAGAGGCAGGAGGATCTCTGTGAGTTCAAGGCCAGCTTGGTCTACATAGTAAGTTCCAGGACAGCTAGGGATACACAGAGAAACTGTCTAGAAAAAACAAAATGCAAACGAGGTGTGCACTCAGATATTCAGAAGGCTAAAGACAAAATTTCTTGGCCAGTCTGGGCAATACAGCAAGATCCAATTTCTTTTTCTTCTTTCTTACCTTGTTTTTGTTTTTTGAGACAAGATCTCACTATGTAGCCTTGGCTGTCCTGGAACTCACTTTGTAGACCAGACTGGCCTCCAACTCATAGATCCACCTGCCTCTGCCTCCCAAGTGCTGGGATTAAAGGTGTGTGGCCATCACCACCCATCTTCTCCTTTGCTTGTCTTTAAAACAAAATTTTAAACAATATTTTACAACGAAAATGTCTCACATTCATTCAGTGCATGTGAGTGTGAGCGTGTGTTTGTGCACATGGCCACAGTGCACACGTTGAAGTCAGAAGGCAACATGTCATGTAGGTTCTGGGAATCAAACTCAGGTAGTCAGGCTTGGCAGAAAATGCCTTTATCCACTGAGCCATCTCACTGGCTCTCTATTTTGGTGTTGCTTTGTTTTGGTTTTGAGACACAGCTTTACTATGGAGCTGTGGCTGGCCTTGTAGATAAGGCAATATTCCTGACTCAGCCTCTCAAGTGCTAGGATTAAAAGTATACAGCCCTATGCCCACCTAGCTCAGACCCACTTTCAAGGTACACATACATGTGGAGTCAAGATTACTATCAGAGCCTGGCAGCAGTGGTGCATGCCTTTAATCCCAGCACTCAGGAGGCAGAGGCAGGCAGATAGCTGAGTTCAAAGCCACCCTGTCTCAAAAACACAGTTATAAAACTCACCCTAATAATCATATAGGATCTGAAGGAACCTCAAGTAGTCAACATAATAGTGAAACGAAACAAAAATTGTCAGAGAACTCAAACTTCTGGATTTTCCAACTCTCTGCAAAGCGTCAGTCATGAGAACTGTGGCCTGGTGTGGGGCTGCAGCTCAGTGTTTTACATGTGAAATATCCATGCTACACATGCACTCCATCACTGTGCTACAAACAGTCTCAGGCCTAACCATTTTGAAATGTACAGTACACTATTGTTTACTATGTTCAACACACAATATAACACATCTCAAAGAGAACTAAACTTATTCATTCTAATTGAGGCTTCAGACCTTTGCCTATCATCTCCCCATTCCCTCTACCCCTCTCAGCATCTACTTATCACCATTCTGCTCTCTGCTTCATTGAATTTAATTATAATTGAGAAAATACAGTAATTGCAGTGCTCTTCACAATAGCCAAATTGTAGAGATCAGCCTATGCATACTTAAACAGATGAATAGATAAGGGAGAAGATAATTGATATGCACAGAATGAAACACTACTTAGGTTTTGAAAAGAAGCTCGGAGCCAGTGAGATGGTTCAGGTGGTAAATGTACTTGCCGACAAATCAGACAATCCAATCCCTTGGACCCATTTGGTGGGAAGTGAGAACCAATTTCTGCAAATTGTCCCCTGACCTCCACATGCATGTTGTAGCAAGCACATGTGCACACATGCATATACACAAAATACATGTAATAAAAAAGTTTAAAGAAACTTTGTCATTTGAGACTACGAAGGTACAATTAGGGAACATGAATCAACTTTAAAACATGCTAAGTGAATGAAGTCAGACACAAAAGGACATGTGGGGTAGGATTCCACTTACATAAGCTACTAATAGGCAAACTCATATAGTAAGCAGTACTCAATAGCATTAATTTATACACATCAAATTACTAAAACAATACACTGCCTGAAAAAACACTCTTTTTTGTCAAAAGAGAAATATAGGATGAGTGTGGTGGAAGTAGAGAGGAGCAGAGGAGAGAAATTCTGGAAACATTTCATCCCATATAATAAAGGTCATCCTTAGAATTTTCCCAGTGTTTTTTTAATAAACAAAATGTTCAAGTATAAAGAAAAAGAAACAGAAAACTGGACAGAGGTCATGAATGGCATATATACTCACACAGGAATGAAATATACATGGCTTTTTGTTGAGACAGGATCTCTCTATCATGTAGCTCTTACTGTCCTAAAACTCACTCTGTAGACCAGGCTGGTCTTGAGCTCACAGAGAACTGCCTGCCTCTGCCTCCCAAGTACTGGGATTAAAGTTGTGCACCACCATGCCCAGGCAGCTTTTTTTTTTTAAGCCAGTCTTATAATAGAGTCCTAGCTGACCTAGAACTCGATATGTAGACCAAGCAGGCCTCAAACTCATAAAGATACATCTATTTCTGCCTTGCAAGTGCTGGGATTAAAGGTATATCACCATGCCTAGCATATAGGATTTTTTTTTTTTTTTGGTTTTTCAAGACAGGGTTTCTCTGTGTAGCTTTGCGCCTTTCCTGGAGCTCACTTGGTAGCCCAGGCTGGCCTCGAACTCACAGAGATCCGCCTGGCTCTGCCTCCCGAGTGCTGGGATTAAAGCCGTGCGCCACCACCGCGGGGAGCAGAGGAAACCCTGAGTGTGTGAATGGATCTTGAGTGGATGAGTGTTGCTGATGAGCTGGCCATATCACGGACTCCAAGTCTCAGACAAATAGCTGAGCCTTTCTACTGGGTGAGGCTCAGCGGGATAACAAAGCCTTCCTCTTGTTTCAGTACAAATGTTGATACTATGTGCAGAAACTGTCCACTGAAGCTTTCTCCTCCTAGATATTTATGGCTCAAGACTGCTCCCCTACAGAAAGTGCTCCTAACCCAAGAATAGCTAAACCTGCCTCCTTCTTCAGCTGTATGTGATAGCCTGCCTCCATGTTCAACTGTATATAATAAATATACCAAGCTTCCAGGATGCTGCAGCTTCTCAATCAGAGATCTTAGTCTACTGGATCCCAGCCTTTTCATGCACCCTGCGTTTCTCCTTTCTTCATTCTCTTGCAGCCTCTGTTAGGCCAGTCCCTGGAGTCATGAAGGATGCGGCGGTGAAAAACACAAACCGGATTTTACCGAGATTACAAATTATAAATTAAATACAAAAGATTATAAATTAAACACAAAACAAGACAAGAATTTTTATTATAAAAATCGTAGTATCAGAGGTCATTGGGGAAGAGGGCACAGAAAGACCTTAAGAGCCAGAAGTGGGAGATGTCCACAAGGAAACGCTTTTATTGCACACAGATCAACTCACAGTGATTATGACAGTGTGCACAAGACCTTCGAAAGCTCAGAGCAGACAAGTCCCAGCAATTGAGTGGGGTTTGCAGTTGTGGACATCAAGTATCACCCCTAACTGAGGTGCTATTGGCATTTGAGAGCTGCTAGGAAAGGGAGAGTTAGTTTTCTTTGGGGGTGTGACTTCTGGTAGGTCTACCATACTCCAGGGAAAGCCCCCCCCAAGACTATTTGGGCAACACAAACTGAGCTACATGGTTGGACAGAGAGGTGGGGGTGATTCTGGGAGGAATTGGGGGAGGGGATGAATATGATCAAAATACACTGAAATTCTCAAAGAATTAATAAAAGTATCTTAAACGGCAATACCAGAAAGTGTGGCGATATATTATTTTGGCAAGAATAAAGAAGAACAGACACTCTTCTATTTGGTTGTTCAAATGTTGGTATAAGTTTTAGAAAGGCACTTGTCAAAAAATTTTATAAGTACACGTCCTTGTTGGGCAATGATGTCACATGCCTTTAGTCTCAGCACTTGGGAGGCAGCCTGGTCTACTTAGAGAGTTCCAGGACAGGCAGTGCTACACAGAGAAAGCCTGTCTGAAAAACAAAACAAACAAACAAAAGCATACATTCTTTAAAAATTAGTAAGTAACAAAAAATCCAATTCCAATAGGCTTCAACAATAAAGAGAATTTCTCGGCTCATTCGCTTGCAAGCTTCAGAGAAGCAGGTATTATACTGGTTTGATTTCTTAGATAACAATATCAAAGACCTAATTTTCTTCCCTCAGCCTTCTAAAGTATGTGAGCTTCTCTTTAAATTAGATTCATTCCTTGGTAGCAAAAGGAATGAAGTATTTGAAGGCAGTCATACCACACTGTCTAAAAGAAGAAAAAATAAATAAAAATATTCTACCCACAAATCCTTCATCAAATCTCCTCAATCATTTTATTGGCTTTCTGGTGCATTCCTAAACAATCCCCTTGTACAGGAAAATGGTGTCATGGGGTAAGCTTGGGTTGCCTGAACCAATCAATGAGGCTTATAGGCATGATTAGGTTTCACCCATGATACACCATCCTAGAAGCTAGTGAAAGCAATTCTGCCTCTCCACCCCAATGTTATGAGTACTGAAGAATGAAAAAGATGTGGGATGAACTGGCCAAGGAATGATATCAGCTACTATGGGATATTGGGCAATACCTAGGAATTTATCCTGCATTATATTGCACATGTGTACAAATAAGTGTGTTGAAGAGGATTTGCATGTCAGGAAACTGCAAATAATTGAAATGTTGGGGACTGGTTAAAGTATGACATACATACATACACATATATATATATGACACACATATAGAAAAATAAGGCACTGTGTATATATTGGTATAATACAATCTTAGAGAAATATTAGTGAAAGAATAGAATAATAGCATGTAATATTTCTGGAAAAAGCAGAAAGAGATATTGATATATTCCAAGCAATAAAAGAAAGGAAGTGGCTGTTTTTATCAATAACCCAGACTAGATGTATAAACACACGTGCCAGCAGTCAGAGTGGCACAAGCCCTAACACCAGCACTCTCCAGTTTGAAGCCATCCTGAACTATATAGTGAGTTCCGAGCCATCAGAGGCTAAACAGTGAGACCCCTTTTCAAAACAACAACAAAACCCATTAGCAATAGAGGTTGCCTCTGGAAAGAGAATCAGGGAAGTGGAGTAATATATGACTAAAAAACCTCTCTCTCTCTCTCTCTCTCTCTCTCTCTCTCTCTCTCTCTCTCTCTCTCTCTCTCTCTCTCTCTGTGTGTGTGTGTGTGTGTGTGTGTGTGTTCCTGCAGAATCCAGGAGAGGGTATTGGATCCTCGAGAGCAGAAGTTACAGGCAGTTGTGAACTATACAATGTGGAGTTGAACTCAGGTCCTCTGGAAGAGCAGCAAATGTTCTTCAACACTGAGCCATCTCTGTAGTTCTCAAATATTTAACTTTTATTCTGGCCTTTTATAATGCCTGATTTTGAAAATTACCAGATGAATGTTTAGCTATAATTTTAAAACATTTTAAGTTAAACATTTCTAATTTCTACCTTTCAGACTGTCCATGATAAAAAAAAAAATATTTGCTAGCCTAGCAGGGGCAGTCTTGCCTATTGTTTTTGTTTGTATTCTATTTCCGTGATAAATGCCATAATCAAAATCAACCTAGGGAGTAATTTGGTTATTTCATCTTACAAATTATAGTCCATCATCAAGAAAAGCTAAGGCAGGAACCAAAGGAAGCAGAGACCATGGATGAATGCTCCTTACTAGCTACTATTTTTATATAACCCAGGCCCAACTGCCTATGAATGGTACTGCTTGCAAATGAAAAAATCGTTTTCTCTGATGGAGACTCACTGGGTATACAAACCATACTTAAGAGCAGGTCCCATGCCTAAGCAGTAGATGCTAAGACAAAATTAACTCAATGGGATTTTTGGATATTTTGTCTCATAATGCTTTGGGCAATTTTTACCTTGTCTTTTGCTTATTTTTTATGGCTTCTGATCTTGTGTTTTTTAGGTTTTATGTGCATGTGTGTGTGTGTCTGCATGTGTATATGTTTCTCGTGCTTTTTTTTTTTCCTTTTCTTTGTTTGCTTTATTTTATTCTGGTTTGTTTTTTTATTAGCGTACTTGTTTTCAAAAAAGACAATGAAGGTGTGAACGTGTGGAGTTGGATGGGTGGGGCAGTGGAGAGGGTCTGGGAGGAGATGAGGGAGGGGAAATTGTGATCTGAATAAAAACAATTTTTTTTTTCAACACAGAGATTCTCTGTGGAACTAACTAGGCTGGCTTTGAACTCAGACATCCACTGGCCTTTGCCTCCCAAGTGCTGGGACTAAAGACATGCATCACTATGCTTTGCTGAAAACAAATTTGAAATTGAAAAAAGAAACCCTAGACAGCAAGTTCCAGTACAGCCAGGGCTGTTACACAGAGAAACCCTATCTCAAAACAGTGAAACAAACAAACACCAAGCTAAGTGTCTATCAAGAGGGGAACAATCAGTGTATAAAATATCCACACAATAAGGTACTATGCAACAAAAGAATGAGAATCAGATATTTCTACATATTGACAAGTGATATCTCAAGGATTAGATGTGGAGGCCGGCTGTAGTAGGTAAGAGAGTGCTTGCCTACCACACATAAGCTCCTGGTTTTGATCTCCAGTTCCACACAGAGTGGATTATATAAGGATGATATAGTTAATGGTTACAGAACACTATTACAAAATGATTGTAGGCTGGGGATGCAGCTCAGTGACAGAGAGAATGTTTAGCATGTACAAAAGCCTGGGTTCAATCCCCAGCATCAAAACATTTTTTATTCCAAATTATCCAAAAAGAAAAAAAACAAACCTCTGCACATTAAGTATTGTTAGCATTCGCTCAGACTTTTTCTATGCCTCTAGAGCAGTGGTTCTCAGTCTTCCTAATGCTGCAACCCTTTAATACAGTTCCTCATGTTGTGGTGACTCCAACCATAAAATTATTTTCATTGCTACTTCATAACTGTAGTCTTGCTACTGTTGTGAATTATAATATAAATATCTGATGTGCAGGATATCTGCTATGTGAACCCTGTGTGGGTTGCGACCCACATGTTGAGAAACACTGCTCTAAATGTTCTAGTGTATATTTGAAATGCCTAGAATATAGATGAATCATGGGCCATGGTGACATATGCCTGTAATTAAAAGAGGCAGGATGATCACTACAAGTTTATCCAGGGCTACACAGCCAAATGCCATTTCACACGTTCTCCACTTGTACCTCAAAAGGGAAAAAAAAATGGATAGATGGATGAGTCTACCAAACTGTTTTAAATGTGACTTCCTCTGAAGAATAAATTGGAGGAATCAAAATTTTAATTTTCATTACACACACACACACACACACACACACACGTATATATGTATGTATATGTATGTATGTATGTGTGTGTGTATATATATATATATATATATATATATATTGTTCCATTTTAGAAATGAAGGAATCTTATATGAAAATACTGAATACTACCAGACATGGTGAAGCATACTTATAAACCCAGGACCCAGAACATAGGAGCAGGAGGATCAGGAGTTCAAGGCCAGACTCTGCTATGTGAGACCTTATCTTTTATTTCCTTTGGATCTATATGTATATGTATCTGTGTGGGTATGTGTATGTGACTGTAGTGGTGGCTCCTTTTCTGGGGATTGTGAAAATCTTCTGACCTCCAAGAGCACCTGGCATACACGTAGTGCACAGATATACATGGGATCAAAACACTCATATACACTAAAGAAGTCTAAATAAATCAATTTGAATGTTTTAAAGTAGCATAATTATGCAGGTTATACTCATACCTATTTTGAATGCTGACTTTTCTCACAAACTCTAATAGTCCATTTACCAATAAGTATCTCCTTGCCTTTCTAGTCCTACATGCCAATTTTCTCAAAGCCATTTCGAAAATAACATTCTCACAACAATATTCAAATAATATTAGTTTCCATTCATTGTTTTTCTATGCTTAGTTTGTTTTAATTTTTGTTTTCATTTTTTTTGAGACAGGGTCTCTATTATGTAGCACTGGTTATCCTGGAACTCACCAGATAGACCAGGCTGGCTTTACACTCACAGAGATCCACCTGTCTCGACCTACCGAATGTTGAAAGTAAAGGCATGTGCCACCACACCCGGCTTGTTTTAGCATGCTTTCAAAGGTCCTAGCTTTCAGGACTCAAGGTGAGCTCAGTGAGAGAGTACTTGCTTAGCACAGGTAAGACCCTGGTTTAAACCTGAGGCATAAGGGGCTGGAGAGATGGCTCAGAAGTTAAGAGCACTGGCTGCTCTAGTAGCGAAGCTAGGTTTGATTCCTAGCACCCACATGATGGCTCACAATTGTCTGTAACTGCAGCTCCAGGGGTCGAACATCCTCCTTTGGCTTCTGCTGGTACCAAGTATGCATGTGGTCCACAGACATAGATGCAGGAAAAACATTAATACACATAAAATAAAATAAATATTGAAAAGAAAGTTTAAACTCTTTAAAAGACAATCCCAGGCATAAAAAGAAAGAGTACTAGTTGTCTACTTACTGCTTCAACTTAAAATCTTGGAAACATTTTATGCATTTTTTCATTTTATTACAAAATGTCATCTCCAGGGGCCCAGGAGATGGCTCAGCAGGCAAAAGCACTCATCTTTCAAGCCTTAGGACCTGAGTTTGGTCCCTAAGACCCACAAGCTGGACACAGAAACCTGAGTCCACAAAGGTGCCCCCCTTTGAACTTCACATGTGAGCCATGGTGTTGACATGACAGTGCATGTGGGTGTAGTGACATACTGTGTACCCTAATAAAATTTGCCTGAAGATCAGAGGACAGAACAAACCACTAGATTAAACCAGGCAGTGGTGGCACACACCTTTAATCCTAGCACTCAGGAGGCAGAGATCCATCTGGATCTCTATGAGTTCAAAGCCACCCTGGACTACATGAGATTGACTCAGTCTAGGAGAGAAAACAGGGCCAGGCAGTGGTACACACATCTTTAATCCCAATACTTGGGAATCACACACGCCTTTAATCCCAACACTAAGAAGGAAGTGATGGCTGGGCAGAGAAAGGTATATAAGGTGTGAGGAGACAGGAACTAAGCCTTTTCAGGCTGAGGAGTCCTAGAGATAAGACATGGCAGTGGCTTGTTCCTTTGTCTCTCTGATCTTTCAGCATTTACCCCAATATCAGGCTCCAGGTTTTTTATTAGAAGACCAATTTAGCAATTTGAGTTACATGTGAGTCCACACACACATACCCCTCCACTTGCAGCGTTTCCTTTTTTCGTTTGTGGCACTAGTACAAACCTAGAGCTTCCTACATGCTCAGCTATATTATACCACTGAGCTGTACCACCAGCCCCAGGGCTTCCTTCTTTTTCTTCTACATACCCACCCCCATTTTTCTTTCTGAGATAGGGTTTCACTGTGTAGTCTCCATAGTCTCTACACTGTAACTCCATGTGTAGACCAGCCTGGCCTCAAACTCAAAAGAGATCCACCTGCCTCTGTCCAATGGGTGCTGGATTGTTTGGTTGTTTGAGACAGAGTCTCATGTAACACAGGCTGACCTGGATCCCGTCTCAGCCTTTCAAGTAGCTAAAACAATGGTACACATTCCAGTACCTGGCTCCTACCCATTCTTTGCCAGCTCAATTGTGGTCCTTCATTCAACAAACATTTATTAATCACATATTATGTATATGCTTGGTAAATTTTGGTTCTGGGAATGTTGCATTAATATAGCATTTTATTCTAGTGGAAAAGAAATAATATACAAATAAATGAACAATCATACAATAAGATAACACTTAACAATGTTAACATTTAGCAGTGGGCCCTGTACCAGGCACTGTGCTGAAGGTTTTATATATGTTATTTTATTTACTACTTCCAATGACTTCATGATACAGTGTTGTTATTCTCGTTTCATAGTTAAGGGTACTGATGCATGTAGCCCCTAAATAATTCATGATAATATAACTAGAAAGTGGAGAAGATGACTTGAATTCAATCTGACATGATAGTGTATCCTCTTAACTTTTCTGTTCTATTGGTTCTCATGTAAGGAAACTTCAACTGATAAGGGTTATGGGAAAAATAATCAAGGCTACTCTGAATATAACTGGGACACTAGGTGCTGATTTAGAGGAGATTGTCAAATACAGTGGCACAGGTCTGTAATTCTAACATTCAGGAGGGCTGAGTTCAAAGCCAACTTGGGTTTTGAGTAACTGAGATTACATGCTTGTACCACTACACCCAGATCGATCTCTATCTATCTATCTATCTATCTATCTATCTATCTATCTATCTATCTATCTATCTATCTATCCATACATACATACATCTATCCACCCACCCACCCATCCATCTATCTATCTATTGAAACAGGGTCTCTCTATGTAGCCCTGGCTGGCTTGAAACTCGCTATGTAGTACAGGTTGGTCTACAGAGATCTGCCTGCTTCTCTCTCCCTAGAGCTGGAGTTAAATGTTTTTGCCATCACACCATGCTCCATACTTACATTTTTTCTTAAAAAAAAAAAAAAGGTAATATTCTAATTGTTGGAATACTTTTATAAAAAGACACAACAAATATTCTAGTTCCCCTGGGAAAGACAGGTTAATGGTGGATTTTTTCCTTTTACTAGCCAGTTTTCAACTTAATTAATCAATTATCAATTATTAATTAATCCTTATGAGAGGTAATCTGAAATCTGGAAGAAAATTATTCTAGGCAGGAGGAGCGGATAGTACAGAGACACTAGAGATTGAAGTGTGTGATGTTATGTTCAAGAACAGAGAAGAGGACTGCAGTGATGGCTCAGCCATTAAGAGCATCTGCTGATTTTACAGTGTATCTGAGTTCGATTCCATCACCTACATCAGGTGGCTCATAACTGTCCGGAACTCGAGCCCCAGGCAGATCCAACACTTCTCACATCCAAAGGCACCTAAACTCGTGTGTGCATACACACACACACACAATTGAAAATAAAACAAATCTTACATAGGAAAGAACTGAGAAGACCACATTACTTCCTCATTTCCACCTATGGAGCTTTCTCTCCAGTTCATCCACACACGTTCCATTCTGCCCACCAGAGCTGCTTAGTCTGGCTGGACTATGTTTTGTCCTAATCTAGACATGATGGTACACACGGGTAGTCCCAGGTGAGGGTGCTGCAGGATAGCTTAAACTCAAATCTTAAGGCCAGCCTCTGCATCATAAGCGCCCATCTTCTAAAAAAAAAATTGCTTGCAGCTGGAGAGATGGTTCAGTGGTTATGTGCACAGGCTGCTTTTACAGAGGACCAGAGTGAGTCTCAACACCTACATGGCACCTCACAACTGTCTGACTCTAGTTCCAGAGGATCCCATACCCTCTTCTGATCTCCAGAGGCACTAGGTCCACATGGTGATGCACAGATATACATGAAGACAAGACAGTCATACCTATAATAAAGAAATTCAAAAAGAGATTATAGGTTCATGTCACCACTCTCAGATACTTTTTTTTTTTTTTTTTTTTTTTGGTGGCGACAAGGTCTTGCTATGTAGCCCTGTCTGGAACTTGCAGTAATCAGCCTGCTTCTGCCTCCTGAGTGCAGGGATTACATGTATGAGTTACCACACGTGCTAGATAGGTAGGTTTGTTTGCTTATTGGGACAGAATTTCCAGTAGCACAGGCTAGTCTTAACTTCCTTATGTAGGATGACCTTGAACTCCTCACCCTTCTGCCTCCACATCCCAAATAATAGGATTACAACCCTGCACACACCACCACTCTTGCCTCATTAATTGAGTCTTATTTTGCTAACAGCACTATTATAAAATTATTCATATGATTTCTTTACTTTTGTGGTTTTTTTTTGGAGGGGGGCAGACAAGGTCTCTCTACACAGCCCTGGCTGTCCTGAAACTCACTGTGTAGACCAGTCTGCCTCTCTGTATCCTGTATACTGATGATGTGTACCACTATGCCTGGCTTACCCATACATTTTCACCAATAATCAGGGGGAGTTGAAAGATTTGATGATTAAGGGATTATTTCATCTTTGTTCATCTTATTTGTATGGGTGTTTTGCCTGCATATATGTCTATGCACCACTATCTTCCAGCCCCGTAATAAATTTATTTAAAAAATAACAAAAGTAGCATGGTGGCACACACCCCTAATGCCAGCACAGGCAGAGGTAGGCAGATCTCTTGTGAGTTGAGACAGGGTGGTTCAACCTACCAGACCAGGCTGAGTTACTAGTCAGTAAGACACTGTCTAAAAAACAAACAAAAACTCCAATTACAGGCTGGCAAGATGAATTAACTAGTTAAGGTGACTGCCCCCAGGACTGACGGACTCTAATCACCAGGACCTACTTGGTGGAAGGAGAGCTGACTCCCTCAAGTTGTTCTCTGACCTCCATATAAACACCACATCAAGCAGTGTATCTCTCCCAACACACACAACAAATAAATGTAACTTTTTAATTAAAAAAAAAAAAAAAAAAAAAAACGGGGCTGGAGAGATGGCTCAGCGGTAAGAGCACTAATAGCTCTTCCAAAGGTCCTGAGTTCAATTCCCAGCAACCACATGGTGGCTCACAACCATCTGTAATGAGATCTGATGCCCTCTTCTGGCCTGCAGGGATGCATGCAAGCAGATCACTGTATACATAATGAATAAATAAATCTTTAAAAAAAAAAAACAAAAACAAAAAAAAAACCTCAGTCTCTGCTAAGAGCTGTCTTAGTGCCATCTGAGAACATGCAAAGTCTAAGACCCTGACAGGGCTCTTAGGAGAAGAGCATCCCCCCACAGCCTCCTAGTCTGTCCCTTTGACCAGCCTAACTGGGGACCAGGGAGCCTCTTACTCAGTGACATCATACACCAATGTGAGACTTTTCTAAGCCACTCTGACCAACCCCCTACACACACACACACTCTGATGGCCTGTTGCCACTGCACCCCTACTTCCTCCAAATCCAGACATTCTCCCAGGTGGACTTGACTTCACACTCCCTGGCAGCAGCCACTTCAGTGTGACTGCCTCTGGGAGGGAGCCCCTCATCTACTGTCCACTCTTTCTCTTTCTGCTCCCAAAGTCCCAGGTCACTGCTACAGGGAGAACCAGGCAGGCAAATATAGATGCATGCTGTCCAGTTTCAAGTTGGCCCTTGCAGCTGCTCAGCAACCCTTTATTTGTCTCATACATTCCCTGGCACTCTCCCACAGGGCTGTTCAGACCGTCAGTCTTCTTCTGAAACTACAAATTCCTGTCTCACTGCTACTTCAAAAGACTGCATGCTGGATCCTCTGATCAGATTAACTGTTCCACCCACAACCAGTTATTATTATCTGTCTGCCTTCCAGTCCTTTCTTTTACCTATTCAGATCCTTTCCTGGAAAAGCAATCAGCATTTCTCTCATTTATTCTTCCTTAGATATGATCCTCTCAGTAAAAATATGGAAACAAGGAATAAGCACAAGGAGAGAGAAAGATATTCCAACAGAGGACTTGTCCTGGGCAAAGGCACAGAGGGAGATAAGATATATTTAGAAAAGAGGAGTAGTGAGTAGAGTAATCCCCTGAGCAATAATCCCAGCTGCTGCCTCAACTGCTGCTTCTCCTTTTGCAGCTCTGACTTCAGCCTGAATCTTCTTTGCCTGGCCTGGTCCACATACCAGCTGTGTGGAAATTGGATACTACAAGGCCCTCACACTCTACCTTCTCTGGACCTCTGTTACTATTTATTGAGCTTTGACTCCAACCATCTGTTTCAGTCCTGGTAAGGAGGTCCCAGTTCCGTCCTGAGTCACTTGCCAAGCCAGTGAGCAACCTCCCATTTCCTTTGTCACATGGACAGTTTCTCCACACCACTAAAAACAGGACAGTGAATAGAAAAGATGTTAATACAAAGAGACAAAAAGAACAGGTTAAACTACACAACAGACATGAGTCAGTAAAACCCAGGCTTCAAAACTACCAAGAAATAGTCCGACTTCTTTAGTAGAAACCTTACAAGGAAGATACATGTGATGATGCATACCTCTAACCCCAGCACTCAGGAGACTGAGGCAGAAAGAAAACAAGTTCAAAGCCACCCTGGACTAATAATGAGTTCAAGGTTAGCCTGAGTTACATAGTAAGATTCTTTTTTTTTAGTATTTAGATTTTTTTATGTATGTGAGTGACTACGTGTATTTATGTCTGCATCACAGATATGCAGTATCCAAGCAGGCTAGAAGGGGACAGATACCCTGGAACTGAAGTTACAAATGGTTGTCTACTGCTGTGAATGTGTGCTGAGAATTGAATCTGGGTTCTCTGCAAGAGCAGCCTGTGCTCTTACCTGCTGAGCCATCTCTCCTGTCCCAGTAGATCCTTAGAACAACTAACTGCAAGAAAGGACAAAAAGGAGGACTATGAGCCTTTAGTTTAAGAGTGGCATATATGATACTGTAAACCTAGTCCAGACCCCATTGCTGGGGAGATCCTGGGCCCTGGCCCTAGTAGGGAAGTTAGCTACTACTATTCTTTGCTAACTGGGCATGTGTCTATTCAAATTCAAATGCTTTCTAAATAACTATGTTTATGCTCATAGAATAGTAATGCTGTTGGTTTTGATCAGAGAACTTCTTTTTGCAGTGGTCAGCAGTGACCGCAGAGACACATAACTAGTCAAAGTGTTGAGAATAAATAACTGGCCATAATGGGGCATCTGTATCACACACTCCAATGTTCAGGGAAAATTGGAGGAGACTGTGGACAGAGTGAAGAGATGGAAGATAAACAAATGCTTACCTCCAGACATGGCATGGCTGTTGCTTTCTTGTAACTTACAGCATCTGTAATGACCTGCACAAGGTTGGGCCTACCATCATCCTGTCATGGAAGGGAGGGACTTATGGACCTACCCCTCCATGGGGACTTTTTTCCTTGAGACAGGGTCTCGTTCTGTAGCTCTGGCTGTCTTGGGACTTACCGGGTTAGCTTCTTACTCAACTGCCTCTTCTTCCCAAGTATTGGAATTAAAGGGGTGCACCACCATGCCTGGCTCCTAAGGCTTTATATACATTATATACAACTGATGTTGAAGGGAGAAGGAGAAACATGCTCTTCAGTGATATAGCCATTGACAAGGCATCCATGCTCCAGTAAACAATCCTAATGTAACTTACTGGATCACAAAAAACAAAAACATGAAAACAGAAAGGCGGCTGACTGGGAAGAGGAAGGGGATTAGCAGAAGTAGAAGGGGATAAGAGAATAATGGGTGTGTGTATGTGAATATGATCAAACACATCATATACACATACAAAAATTTCACGATGAAACCCCTTGTTGTGTATAATTAATATATGCTAATAAAAACATTTAAAAAGAAAAGAGAAAAAGGTGCCATTTAATACCTACCCACCAACCACAAGGTCTAACTTCATTTGGATAGTTATTCAAACAAAAAAGCTATATTTTTACATTTATGAAGCTTGTAAATACAGATACCAATTTGTATTGGGTGTCATTTATTTTATGTGCATACATTACAATTAGGATTTTTATTTTTAGAGATACACACTGAAATCCTAAGTATGAATGATACACTGTTTAGAATTCTAATATAGTATGAAGGAAATAGATGAAAGATACTTGAAACAAGATTGCTCAGAAATTTGTATTCCTTCTGAGTGCTTGCTCAATGATTCTTTATGCTATTCTGCCTACTTTTGTCTATGCTGTAAGTTCTCGACATACAAAAAAGTTTTATGACAGCGTTGTGGAATTCTAAGCATCTGATGAAAGTCTATATATTAGTTTGAAACAGGAGAACAGGAGGAGTGGAATTTAAGATGAGGACGGTCTGAACAGCCCTGTGGGAGAGTGCCAGGGAATGTATGAGACAAATAAAGGGTTGCTGAGCAGCTGCAAGGGCCAACTTGAAACTGGACAGCATGCATCTATATTTGCCTGCCTGGTTCTCCCTGTAGCAGTGACCTGGGACTTTGGGAGCAGAAAGAGAAAGAGTGGACAGTAGATGAGGGGCTCCCTCCCAGAGGCAGTCACACTGAAGTAAGTGGCTGCTGCCAGGGAGTGTGAAGTCAAGTCCACCTGGGAGAATGTCTGGATTTGGAGGAAGTAGGGGTGCAGTGGCAACAGGCCATCAGAGTGTGTGTGTGTAGGGGGTTGGTCAGAGTGGCTTAGAAAAGTCTCACATTGGTGTATGATGTCACTGAGTAAGAGGCTCCCTGGTCCCCAGTTAGGCTGGTCAAAGGGACAGACTAGGAGGCTGGAGGGGGGGGATGCTCTTCTCCTAAGAGCCCTGTCAGGGTCTTAGACTTTGCATGTTCTCAGATGGCACTAAGACAGCTCTTAGCAGAGACTGAGGTTTTAATTAGTAGGCATGTGGCCTCAAGCAACTCAAGAAATCCATTTCTTCCTTGTATCTCTTTTTGTTTGTGTGCTTGTAACTGAATGCATGACCTTGGGCACACTTTAGCACTAAGCTATATTCTCAGCCTAACATTTCTTTTCTTCTTTCTCCCTGTCTTTTTTGAAAGAGTATTATGTCGCTCAGGTAGGTAATCTTGTGTTCCTCATTTTCCTGCATCCATTCCGGCATGTTGGCATTACAGATGTATGCCACCATGCCAGTTTTATGTGGTGCTTGGGATTGAACCAAGGACCTCACATGCTAGGCAAGTATTTTACCAATTGAACCACATCTCCCACCCATTTCCTAAGTTTCTTCATCTCCAAGAAGCTGGAAAATGTTGTGGTGATAAACACATGTAATTCTAGGGCTCAGGCTGAGGTAGGAGGGTAACAAGTTCAAGGCCAGCCTACACTGCATGGTGAGTTCTTAGCCAGCAATTAAAAATTAAACAATAAAAAATAGGCGACTAATAATTAAAAATAATGTACATCAGGCCAGGCGGTGGTGGCACAAGCCTTTAATCCCCGCACTTGGGAGGCAGAGGCAGGCGGATCTCTGTGAGTTCGAGGCCAGCCTGGGCTACCAAGTAAGTTCCAGGAAAGGCGCAAAGCTACATAGAGAAACCCTGTCTCGAAAAACCAAAAAAAAAAAAAAAAAAATGTACATCAGAACAGTTCTAAACATTAGATTAAATAATGTGAGTAGAAGTGTGTAGCATTGTGGACAAGCAAATGACAGCCCCCCTAATCTTGGAGCTGATGCAAATCTTCAGTGAAAAGGTCATCACTTCATAGAACAGCAAAACCTGACTGTCAAGAAATCGAACCTTTCTTTTTTCCTTAGCTTTTCCCCACCTTTGGTGTTTTGAGACAGAGTCTCACTACGTAGCTTTGGTTGGACTGGAACTTGCTATGTAGACCAGGCTGGCCTCAAACTCAAAGAGGTTCCACCTGCCTCTGCCTCCCTAGTACTGGTAATTAAGAAGATGCACTATCATGCCTGGCTCCCTTGAGTTTTTAAAATAGGATCTCATATCATATAGCCCAGGCTAGTCTCAAACTCAGGCTGTCAATGAGAATGATCTTGAATTTCTAATTCTCCTGCCTCTACTCTGTGCATTCTTGGATTACATTATTATGTCACTATGCCTACAGAAAATCTTACTTTGTTACACTAACATAAAATTAGACTTTGGAGTTACATATCCCCCTCTTCTCAGAAGAAAAAAATCCTCCAGCTTCTTAACAGGCTGAAATAAAGAGTATAATAAAAGGCTGGGATGGTGGTGCATAGCTGTAATCCCAGCATCGAAAGGAAGGCCAGCTTAGATAGCATAGTAAGACCACATCTCAGTAAAAATCAGAAAAAAAATCTTAGTGAATAGAAAGGATAGATTAGTAAGAGTAATACTAAATATTTACATGACGATTCTTAAATCTGGACTACAAAGGAAGATGTGGGCCAAAGATAAAAAGGTGAGCAAATGCTCTACATGAGATGTTGGAAGTCATAAGCAAACTGCATGTCTGGAAGAGGAGTCACATAAGAGACAAGTTAGGATTGAAGAGCCAGGTAGAAAAAGAGGCTGGGTGGTGGCAGCGGCGGCGGCGGCGGCGGCGGCGGCGGTGGCGCACGCCTTTAATCCCAGCACTCGGGAGGCAAAGGCAGGCGGATCTCTGTGAGTTCGAGGCCAGCCTGGGCTACCAAGTGAGCTCCAGGAAAGGTGCAAAGCTATGCAGAGAAACCTTGTCTCGGAAAAAAAAAAAAAGAAAAGAAAAGAAAAAGAGAAGCTGAGCAGGAGTGGCTGGAATGGGAGGAAAACAATGCAGAACGGGCCTAGGAAGCCTGTGTATGAATGGTGTTGCAAGGAAGAAACAATCTTGAGTGTCACATTGTACTTCACAGGTCAATGAGGATTACATGTATATCCATTGGATTTGGTGGTCAATTATGACCTTATTATAAACTGAGGTTTGGAGGCCAGATTAGAATGTACAGAGCAGGAGCAAACAAGCAGCCAGGCATAGTGACACACATCTGCAATCCTAGCACTTGGGAGGCAGAGGCAGGAGGACCAGAAGTTCAAGGTCTACTTTGCCTCAGCTACATATATGATTTGAAACCAACCTGAGCTACATGAGACCCTGCCTCAAAAAAAACAAACAAACAACAACAACAACAAAACAAAGAGAGACAAGAAAGAAGGTGGGGGTAGCACAGGGCTCAGGATGTGGCTCCTTGGTAGTCACACTTAGCCCTAGCATGATCCCCAGCACCACAAAAGAAAAGGGAAATGGAAAGAGAATACAGTTACTTCCAGAAGAAAGAGAAGGGAGTTAAGTAGTAGCTAGAGAGGTGTATGAAGTCAAGAAAAACTGTTTTGAAGACTGAAGAGACTTGACCATGTTTAGACATCCCAACAAGAGGGGAAGGCTGACTAAACAGATAGTACCATAAGGCTTCTAGAAAGGTATAAGGGGATCAGATCAGATACAAAGTATAATGGTGAGAAAGAAGAAGTATAAGGCCTACGCATGTAGCTTGGCAGTAAAGTACTTCCATACCATATGCAAGGCCCAGGGTTCAGTCTACACACTGCCCCAAACGAAAAACCCTAACAAACACTTTACTCATAAAAAGAAGTGTAAAAGGAGGTGGGGGGGATTTGTGTTACTGTGAGCAAATGTAGACCTCAGAGAAGGAGATGAGGGGTTGAGATGATGCACTTAGCATGACGCCTGGCATGTTAGTTTGTATGTATCAGAAATTTTACCTATGCATGCCATTATTTGTCAGGAGATGCAAAGCAGAAGATGGCCCTAGTTGGAGCAAGTAGGAGACAGGGTCATAACCCCTCAAGGGTATAATTGTTAGGGAGTCCTTATTTATCTTTGCACCTGGTCAGCCAGGAAGTGAGCCTCTTTTCTCTACCACATCCTCCCTGTCTTGATGCTCTCCTTTCCACACATGGAGAAACAAGAGAATAACTATTAGAACTAGGAGATAAAAACATTTTCTTTTTTAAAAAATCAAAAATAAGGCTGGGGACATGGCTAGGTTGGTAAAGTGTCTGCTGCACAAGTATGAAGACCTGAGTTTTGATCCTTAGTACCCACGTAAAAGACATTCCAAGCAGGGCACGATGGTGCATGCCTTTAACCTCAGCACTCAGGAGGCTGAAGCAGGAGGATCTCTATGAGTTCGAGGCCAGCTTGATCTACTTTGTAAGTTCCAGAACATCCAGACCTTGTCTCAAAAGAATAAATAAAACAAAAGCTATCCCAGCACTGGAAGGGCAGAGAGAAGGGGATCCCGGCAGCTCATTGGCCAGTCAGCACTAAAAGGGCAGAGAGAAGGGGATCCCAGCAGCTCATTGGCCAGTCAGCACTGAAAGGACAGAGAGAAGGGGATCTCGGCAGCTCATTGGCCAGCCAGACTAGCCAAATCAATAATGAACTATAGGTTTCACTCAGAGAATGGCTTTAAAAAATTAAGGTGAAGAATAACTGAGGAAGATTCTTGATGTTGACCTCTGGCCTCCACACACATGCTCACACATCCACACACACGCTCACACAGAAAAGCTCTGTGACTATTGTTACTAAATGCAGATCACACAATTGGAGATTTCTTATACTTTAGGCTTCGGCTTTATAAAATGAACTAATACCATACTTCGTTAACATTGAACATTTGGCATTTTATATATAAACTTTATATATAAGAATTACCTGGATTTTTTTTAATCCTTACCTCCTTTTTCTTCAGGATTTCAGGACAGTTGCTGTTATCCTGATTTTGATAAGATAGAAAAATGTTTCACAGTTAAGATTAATGCACATTATGTATCTTTCTCTAGTCATTCTACCTCAAACTTTGTTTGAAAGTCTCCCTATGAAAACAACACTAAGCTGGGCGGTGGTGGCACATGCCTTTAATCCCAGCAATTGAAAGAAAGAAAGAAAGAAAGAAAGAAAGAAAGAAAGAAAGAAAGAAAGGAAAGAAAGAAAGGAAGGAAGGAAGGAAGGAAGGAAGGAAGGAAGGAAGGAAGGAAGAGAAAGAAAGGAAGGAAGGAAGGAAGGAAGGAAGAGAAAGAGAGAGAGAGAGAGAAAGAAAGAAAGAAAGAAAAAAAAAAAAAAAAAAAAAAGAAAGGAAGGAAGGAAGGAAGAGAAGGAAGGAAGGAAGGAAGGAAGGAAGAGAAAGAAAGGAAAGAAGGAAGGAAGGAAGAGAAAGAGAGAGAGAGAGAAAGAAAGAAAGAAAGAAAGAAAGAAAGAAAGAAAGAAAGAAAGAAAGAAAGAAGAGAAAGGAAGAAAGAAATCAACACTAGCCTTGAACTTGTTATATAGCCCTGGGTAGCCTCAAAGTCAGCCACATACTTCATTCAGCTTGGCCCTGAACTCATGATCTTCTTGCCACCAAGTCTCAAGTACTGAGATTACAAATAGGTTTGTACTACCGTAACACCTGGCTTGGGGGGAGGTCCTTGTCTCGGGAAAAAAAAAAAGTGGGTCAGAAGGGTAAGATGGCACAGAGGGTAAAGGCATTAGCTCCCAAGCCCGTCAGTGGAGTCCAGTGCCTGGAGTCTCCATGGAAGGAGAAGAGAACTGATTGCTGCAGTTGTCCTCTGACCTCCGCACCAGTACATACACTACCCCACCCTATGCAGTTCTACACAAAATAAATTAACATGGAATCAAATGTTTTAGTTTGGTTTTTTTGAGACAGGGTCTCATTATGTAGCTTTGCTTGGCTTAGAACTTACTATGGAGACCAGGCTGGCCTCCAACTCAGAGATTCACCTGCCTCTGCTTCCTAAGTCTAGGATTAGAGGCATGTGGCACCATGCACATCTAAAAAAAGAATGTAATACAATTTTTTTAAAAAGAGTAAACTTCTTCTAAGTTCAGGAAGTATTCTTGGCCAAATATGCTGGCACAAACCTTTTCAATCCCAGCATTCAGGAGGCAGTGGACATCTGAGTTAGGTTAGCCTGGTCTACATTTAATTTCAGTTTCAGTTCAAGTGGGGCTATATAGTGAAAGCATGTCCCAGAAGAAGAAAGCAAAAAGAAGGGAAGGAGGATGGAAGGAAGGAAGACAGGACTCTTGAGGCTTTAGTTCAAAGGAGAAACTTTATTTGCCCCATGAATCCAGAATGGGAGCAGTGAGAATTGATACGTATCCTATAAACACAGGAAATCTCTACCTCTGATCAAACTCCTCTGTGGGTATAACTCACATCCTTGGAGACATATCTCTTGCCATCCCCTAATTTTCCCTCAGCCTCCAAATCCTTATGTGCACTACAGTCCACACTTCTCCCCTCAATTCATTTGACTTCTGGATCCCAATCACATCCTAGCTACCCTCAATCTGATCCAAAAAGATACCAATTGAAGAGCATGATGCAGGTGTGGTGGCAGGAGGACCTCCACAAGTTCCAGGCTAGTCAGAGCTACATAATGATACCATAGAGAGAGGAGAGAGGAAGAGAGGAAGGAAAGAGGATGGGGGTGGACTTAGGAGAAATAAAGAATTTGAGATTGCCTGAGGTCTGAAGAGCTTCCTTGCTGGGTGTTTCTTGGAAATGTATTATTATTGTATGTGTATGTATGTTACATTGTATGTGTGAGTGCAGGTACCCATGTGGTATAGCACACGTGTGGAGCTCAGAGGATGGTTTTCCTGATTTGGCTCTCTATCATTATCATGGGTTCCAGGGATAGAACAGCAGCAGCATTGTGGAGCAACTGTCTTTACCCCTTGGGCCATCTTTCCAGTCCTATTTCCTGGAACTTGATTTTCTCGGATTATTGACCGTTCTGCTGACAGAGACTAAAAATAAATCACAAGTCTACACTTTCAGCTGGGGAGGGTGGTCCATGCCTATCACCCCAATATTCCAGAACCTAGATAGGATTGTTCCAAGTTTGAGGTCAACCTGAGCTATATCTAATGAGTTCTAAGTCATCCTGGGCAACAGAGTGAGAGCTTCAATCACAAAACCAAAAAATAAGAACAATAAAATAAAAATAAGTAGAAAGATCTATACAGTCATTCCTTGTTCTTTAATGTCAGCAGGAGGGAGGGAAGTCCATCCAGGAACCTCCATGCCTGCACCAACCTTGGAAGATGTTCAAATCCTTTATATAAAAAGGCATTGTAGGGGCTGGAGAGATGGCTCAGAGGTTAAGAGCACTGACTGCTCTTCCAGAGGTCCTGAGTTCAATTCCCAGCAACCACGTGGTGGCTCACAACCATCTGTAATGAGATCTGGTGCCCTCTTCTGGCCTGTAGTCACGTATGCTGTATATATAATAAATAAATAAATCTTTAAAAAAATAAATAAATAAATGTAATTTTTTAAAAAAAGGCATTGTAGCCAAGTGGTGGTGGCACACACCTTTAATTCAGCACTCAGGAGGCAGAGGCAGGTGGATCTCTGTGAGTTCAAGGCCAGCCTGCTCTACAGAGTGAGTTCCAGGACAGCTTAGACTACACAGAGAAACTCTGTCTGGGGGGGGCGGGGGGGGAAGGCACAGTATTTGCATATAACCTACACATATTCTCCTCTAACTATCCACCTCTAGATTATAGTACCAAGTAAATGTTTTGTAAATGATTTCTATACTATTAGTTAAGAAAAATCTATAACCATTCAGTACCAATTTTTCTTTATATCTTCAACTCACAATTGTTGGATCCATGAATGCAGAATCTGCAGATGCAGTGAGCTAGCCATAATGTCTTTTACTTATTTCTGAGGGTTTTTTTTTGTAACTTTTTCCATCACTCAATTGTGTAGTTTTTTTTTAAGATTTTAAAAGATTTATGTGTGCGTTTGTGTGTGGGTATGTGCATGTGAGTGCAAGTGCCCAGAGGCCACAGGAGTTGTAGCCCTTGGGGTGGCTGTGAGACACCTGATGGGGACACTAGGAATCAATCTCAGCTCCTCTGGAAAAGTGTACACACTGTTAGCCATTGTGACATCTCTCAAACCCCCATATTGCCTTTTAAGTTCCCTTTTAGCAGGAGTTGTGGCTCAGTGGTAGAATTCCTGCATAGCATGGCAGGCCCTGGGTTAGAGTATCCCCAGCACTATAAAGAAAAATACCCCACGCTTTTTGGGGTCTGAGCATGAGGACTTGCAACTGTAATTGCAGCACTGAGGAGGCGAGGCAAGAAGATGATAAGTTTGAGGCTAGCCTGGGTCACATAGCAAGACTATAAAAATAACAACCTATAATGTTAGGATCCTTTTCAATCTAGCCACACCCCACTAGCTTTTTTTGTCTTCTCCTTCGTACACACACTCTGATATGTAGTAGGGGCAAACCACAGCAAAAGCACGAGGGTCACCAAGAATCTCATTGTGTCATCCAGACTGCTCTGGACTTGCTATGGAACCTAGGCTGATCTTGTACTTGCAATCCTCCTGCTTCAGCCTCCTGATTACTAAAATTGTAGGAACAAGCTACTACACCTAGCTAGAATGTCTGTTTTGAGATTAGTCTAGTCCAGGATGGCCTGGAATTCACTATGTAGTCCAGGCTGGCCTCAAAACCATGGCAATCCTCCTGCTTCAGCTTCTGCAGTGCTGGCATTCAAAGTGGATGAGACATTAGACCCAGTTTAGAGTATCATTTCTTTTTTTTTTCTTTTTGTTCCTTTTATTCAGAGGGAGGGCTATAAGAGAAGGTTTCATGTAGCCCAGGCTGGCCTCTTAATTCAGTATGTAGGTGAGGATGACCTAGAACTCCTGATCATCTGTCTTCATCCCCTAAGTGGAAGAATTACAGGCATGCACCACCATGCCCAGCTCAGGTTTTTCTCTTGAGAGAAATGAACAAACCCATTTCTCAGCTATCTGTAAAGAACCTCATAACTGGACATACAGGAAGTCCTCATAAGTTCCTGGTGGCTGTGAGGAACAGAATGCATATGCATGTGCTTGTTTTCACACGTGTGCCAAACACACAGCCAAGTGGGGGTGGGGTGGGGCTGCATGCGCTCTTTCATGATGAGGTGAGAGATGACACTTTGGTGAAACTGTAGAATATAAGGTTTATTTAGGGGAGCAGCAGCACAGTTTGGACAGTTTTGTCTGTTCTCGCCTCCTCCAGCCTCCTGCTGCTCAATGACAGCACATAGTCAACCATATCCTGGTCTCTGAGTTTCGAAGGAGGTCACTGAGGGCCTATCCTAAAACTCAACTGTATGCCGTTCCTATTCCCCCATAGCTTCTTCCTCCTCCTCTTCCTCCTCCTCCTCTGTCCAGCTCAGGTCATCATCTGAATCCTCAGATCCCTCCTCATCCATCTCTAACAAAAGCCCTGTCGTAGCCTTCTCAGCTAGGGAAGCGGGCTGCTCCAGCTGGGCCCAGGATCCTGGGTCAGCCTTGACCAGGGAGATTTCAACCCGGGATGGCATCAAGGAGACAGAGCTCTGCTCCACGTTTATGACCTAAGGAGGAGGGAAAGACAGAAAGAATGAAGAAATCACAGACTTGGGATTGGAGTGGTGATGAATAAGAACAGCAAAAGAAAGGGGAGGCAGAAATGCAACGGGGAAGGCAGACAGAAGGGAGGGAGAGGAGAGGAAGGAGGGAATCAAAGCAGTTCAAGAGAACTCCTGGTTTCCCGTGGCAACTCTTCAGCACACCCTCTCCCGACTCAGCCTGGCCCTCCTCCTCTTACCTGTGTCCCTCCCTTGCCTCTGCCTACTTCTCTTCACTTACCCCCCAGAGCTTCATTTGTGCTTGGAACACACGATTACCATCAAAGACAACGTGGACATGAAGCTGAGAGGAAAGAGTTAGAAAGGTAGTATCAATTTAAAAAGGTCGGAAAAAGTCATTACTCCAGAACCAGGTCAGCGGCAAGATCCCCAGGCCAACCAGCCAACCCTGATCTAAGAACTTTCCATTCTTCTCAGGGGACTTTGGAACCTAAAGAGTGACAGCATGAGCTGGGGGGGAGGGCACGCCTTTAATCCCAGCACTTGGAAGGCAGAGGCAGACGGATCTCTGTGAGTTCGAGGCCAGCCTGGTCTACAGGGTGAGATCCAGGACAGGCAGGGCTACACAGAGAAGCCCTGTCTTGGGGAAAAAAAGAGTGACAGCATGCATTTCTCCCTGTACAACTGCGCTACCACCAGAGTTCACTCAGCCCATCCTGCCTCAGGTCATTTCTCACCTCAGTTTGACTGGCTTTCACCCAGTTGAATGCAGGAAGTGGAATCTGGCCATATACAGTCAGCACTACCAAGGAATCTGTTTGGTGCCAATCATGGCGGCAAGATGCTGGCAGCTAAAGAGATGTGAGAGGAGGATGGTAACAATCAACTCTTAATGCAGGAGGAGTCTCATGGGGATAAGGACACAAGAAACCTCCAAAATACTATTTCATACAGCCAAGACTCGGCTATAGAGAGATAAAGAACAGAATCTTGATTTGTATTAAAGGAAGAAGTTAGGGAGCCCCGCCAGGAGGTACTAGGAGAGCTTATCTCTGTAATCGGGGCCTAGCCGAGTGTTTAGGAAACGGAGGGGCTTACCTGCTTGGCCCAGTCATGTCTACCAACTCTGCAACCTGGCTGTGCCAGGAATGCCCCAAAATCCAGAGTCTGGATACCACAACAGCTCCAAGACTTCATCCTGAGGGAGGAAGATAATTTATTTGAATCCCACCCCCAAGCCCTTACTCTCATTCATGTTGGAAGAAGCCTGCCCAGTACCTTCTCTTACCCCTCATGAAACCGAGGTGCCCCTGGGTGGTAGGTACACGGAGCAGCATCACTCTCGGGGCCTTGGTAAACCTAAGAAGGCCAAAGGAGAATCAGGTCATTCAAATTCATGCCTATACCTAGGTATCCCTCAGGTATCTCTCAGCCACATGCTTGAGCCCCCCATAATCTCTCACTCACAGCATCACATCCTGGGTTCTGGCAGCTGGAACCAGTCCAGATCAGACTACTGTCAAGTCCTGGGCAAAGGAAACAGTCAGGAACCTTTCTCTTTCCCCCACCCTACTGGCACTTACAAGAAATTCCAGTCTTTGAGACCTGTCCTATTAAAGGGCTACCTACCTGCCCCAGGTTCCTGCTCTAGCTCCTTCTGCTCCAGCGCCACTCCCAGGGCTTGAGATATAATAAGTGGCAGCAGTTTTGGAGGCATCTCTGACCTAGAGGTTATAAACAGGCTTTTAGATCTGATCCATTCATCAGAATTACCTACTCTAGCATCCCTACCCACAGTTAGAGAATCAAGTAAGTCTGGCAAAAGTGAGTCAGGGTCAGAGAAATCAGGTAACAACCCTATTGGCAATTTTTATCTCTGTGGACATTCAAATTCCAGAGCCCTGGAGAAGGCCTAAGGCTTCCTTTGCGGTTGGTTGCTTCCAATCTTCCCACATTTCTATGAATTATATCACTTCCTCTTCCTCTTCCTCTAGTTGATTGTGGACCTGTTTTCTTGCTTGTATTATTCTCTGCAGCCTCCTCCTACCTTGCTAATACTACTTCCTGCGATGTTAAGGCAGCTTTTTGGTTTTGAGACAGGGTTTCTCCATGTAGCCCTGGCTGTCCTGGAACTGAGATCCACCTGCCTCTGCCTCTTGAGTAAAAGCATACACCACCACACCTGGCTAGAGGTAGCTTTTTAAGGGGCTGGACAGAGTATGCAGCCTAGGGGGACTTTATTGCTCTTGCAGAAGACCTGAGTTCAGTTCCCAGCACCCTAACCATGTGGCTCACAACCACCTGTAACTACACACACACATACATATAAATAAAAATGTAATTCCTGGCCAGTCAAGGTTACTCTGTTTCAAAAAGAAATGCAAACAAAATATCGAGCTTTTGCTTTGAATTTGTGTTTATTATTACTGGCATGTGTGGAGGTCAGAGGACAACTTTGTGGAGTCACTTCTCTGCATCTTTATGTAGGTTTCAGGGATCAAACTCAGTATTACTCAGTCAGAAATCATCATTTCCTGTTGGGCCATACTACTGGCTCTTTTTGTTGTGTTTTGAGACAGGGTATCACTTGGTAACCATGACTGACTAGAACTCACTGTATAGATTCAGACCTGCTGAATCTGCCTCCTAAGTGTTGAAGTCTATAGGCACAGACCAACATGTCCAGCAATTTAAGATTTATTTTTTTGTTTTATTTTCTGTAGCCCAGGTCAGTCCAGTATCCACAGCAATCTTACTGACTCAGCATTCTAAGTACTGGGATTACAGGAATGAGCCAATAAAACACGTAGCTGTAAGATTAAGTTCTTCTAAAATCAAAGAGATCAATAGAGGTGAGGGGGAGGGAGAGGCATGAGCAAGGTACAATGATACATGTATGAAAATTTGATAATGAAACCCATTATCTTCTATATTAACTAAAAAGTGATTATTAAAAACTGAAAATGCACAACAAAAATATCACTTCATTCTCAAGTAGGTGTGGTAGTGCACACTTGTAATGTCAGCCTTCAGGAAGTTAAGGCAAGAGGATCAAGTTCAAGACTGGGCCACACAGAGAGCCTATCTCAACAAAATCAAATCACAGGTTATCTAGTCACTACTCTGCTATATACCATGTATTTCAGGAGCTATCTAGTCCCTATAATAAAGGAATCTATTCTATCATCCTTTCACTGTCTTAGAGCAAAGGGCATTTCTTGACACCAATTTCCTCTATGACAAAGACGCATCATGCAAACCAACACATGACCCTCCTCACATCTCTAACCCCTACTTTCCAAACCCCTGTGAGCCATTAATTCCTAGGAAGCTGTATGGCTATAGAAAAAAATCCCTGGGTCTCTTTACTTAGGCCTTTCACGGAGCAAGGTCTCTGCTGACTTTGGAATTGTATTCAGAGGTTTTTGCTCCTGAAGTGAACTTGTGGCAGGGCCCTCAGGCTGTGGAGGGCCCTCAGGAAGCTTCTCAGCACAGTGTTGTCCCACAGTACAGCCCTAGTACAGATAAGGAGATAAGGGTTAGAAGGAGAACTCTTCCATAGGGAGCAGAATCTGAGGAAGTAAAGAGTTTACCTTGATGTTTAAGAACTCAGAGAAATCTACAGTTCGCTTTCGGCAGCAGGACCAACCCTGATAACAAGAGACCCTGATCAGCTTAGATCCTGGGTATATTTCCTTGGGGGAAATGCTCTTACTAGGCCAACATCACCTATTCCTCACCTTAAGTGCATCATGGAAGATTGGGACTCCAGGGTGATAGTGACAGGAATCTGTAGATACCAGTGCAAAGATCGAGGCAGGAAAGATAACTGTCAAATACTACCCCTCACATTTTCTTCCAGTTCATGTTAATGGCTTTTCATACAATGTGGAAAGTAAAATCATCAGACTGAAGATCTGCCAGACTAATTAAATTATGCCCATTTTGTTCTCCTTGTTCCCAACGGCCAGCCCCACAGCTGAACAACTAACACCCACTCAAGAGCCCCTGAGATCAGTACTTACTCACCAGGGAGATTGGTATTGGGGTCAAAGTGTTGCCCACAGCCTTTGTTATGGCAGAGCAGAGACATGGAGGCGTTGATCAAGCTCACTCAAAGGGTATTTCAAGGAGTCTGGCTTCAGAGTGAGGAACACCTCTTAGTCTGGAGGCTTTTAGCTGCCTAGAAGAGCCAGCTGTTTCTATCTTTAGTGCAGGAGGCGTCCACCTCCAAACATGGGCAAGGGAACTTCAGTTGGTCTTCTCAGCCAATAGGAAAGTGCTCCAGAGTATTTTAGCTCTGAGGCTCAGGAAAAAGGGATCAGGAAGAAGAGCCCTTGGAACTTGGGTGAGGTCAGTAACTACAGCAGTTTTAGATGTTGCCAATTCCAAGCCTCTGACATACCAGCAGCTGCTCAGAAACAAAATGCTAATTAAGATCCCCCTCCCTCTGTGGTATGGATATAACCCCGCCATTTTCTGCATTTGGAATAGCTTGCCTGACACTGCCATTACCTGTAGTACCAACAGCATTGATCCTAGCAACTCTACCCTGCATCTCACCATCTCCTGCCCATCTAATGTTTACTATTTCAAAGGTAACAAAGACCATTATGTAGTCTACTGTATGCATCTCCCAAGACAGAATTTCTCCCCCTCCCTTCCCCTTCAAAAAACAGCACAGAAAATTAAAAGGCTTCAAATGTATTTTAATAAGGTGATGCTGCATTACTGCTCCATTTCTCAGAAAAATTTCAAATTGAAGGTATCAGGAACAAATCAAACATAGTACACCAATAAAAAATGCACAGCGTAACTACCTAAGATAGGCAAGGCTAAGAGCGACTGTCAGACCTTCAACACACAGCAACCCTGTTCCCAAGATTGTACTAGGCCTATCAAGAAAAGCTGTGAACAGCAACATCAGACACAAAAGGTCATTCATTCTTGAGCACCTTACCCAAGAAAAAGATGGAGGCAAGTTAACACAAGACTTTTTTTTTTTTTAAAGATATATACTAAAATGAAAACCTCTAAAGGAAAATGTCTTCCTTAGGACATGAAGGGGTTATATATGAGATATAACAGAACCGTATGTATGCTGTAACCTCTGTGGACATTTGTCTGAATTCTCACCTGGGAGTGAATGGAGGAATTGGGCTAGGTCATTGGAGGATGTTTAGGTTTTGTGGTATATATGGCAGTGTCTCTGGGGCTGAGGGGAATAAAGATGAAATATGATGGACGAAGGAAGAAGAAAACGGGAATGGTCAAGATTAATGGAGCTCTCTGAGTTCATTTTGCTATGGTTCTCCAGTCCCTCAACAATCAACACACTTTGGGAATGCACCAGACAGCCTTGATAAAGCAATATACCACAGACTTTGATTTGTTCACTACCACCCCTCCCTTGCCCTCTGCCTCCAAGCATACTCCCTCGAGTAGTACAGGCAGGGAAGACCTATCTATCGGGAAAACCCCTAACACTTTTCCAGGGTAGAATTCTTGCTAGTCCAAAAAGGGCCTTTCTTTTAAGGGTTGCGGGAAACTAGACACTGCAACTTTATTTAGTATCGGCGGCGTTTATTTGGAGCAAATTCAGCTCCAGGAGCTGGGCGGTTGAATGCAGGAGGAGTTCCACCAATTGCTCCAATTCCTTCCATTGTAGCAGCTTGGCCAAAACGTTCAGTTGTTGGTGGGGTCTTAAAAGAGAAAAAGAACAATGTTACAATAAAGAGTCTGTCCCCAACTTTCCGCTTTTCTATGGTCTTCCCACTACAGGCCATTTCTACTTAACTGGTCAAGACTCCTGACTGCTAAGGGCAAGGAACCCAAGTCTGCTTAGAGTTCTAGGGGAGAAACTTGAGAGGAACAGAAGGCTGTACTAGTCACAGCTTCATAATTTAGCTTTTTATCCGTATTATATATACAATTGAAACTCCTATTTGAATAGGTTCTATCCAAGTCCTTTTTCCTTAGTCAGGAAGAACAGGCTATCATTTCTGTAGCAACCTTAAGTCTCTCCATAGTCTATTCCATTTTGACATTTGAACCAGAATAACTTCTGAACTTTATGAACCATGAGGCCCCTGAATTCACATCCATTATACATAATAATATCTAAGCTTCCTTGACTTCTCCCTCTAGAGAGCAACCTGCTGCCCAGGCAATATGGTGCGAGCATTTGGAAGGTAGAGGCAGGAACATCTGTGAGTTCAAGGCCAGCCTGTTCTACATAGCAAGCTCCAGGACAATTAGGAGTACAGAGATCCTGTCTCAAAAACCCAAAACCAACAAAACAAACATAAAGCAACTTGTTTACTGAGGATAACGATTTACAATCATTCAATGGGACAGCCAGAGAGAGGCTATTGCTTAACTCCAAGGTTAAAATAGCATCTAGTATTGAATTTTCTCAAGATTACAAACTAAAAGACCAGGGACACGAAATAGTGAGACAACACTTGCCTAACATACATCAGATCCTGGGTTCAATCATCCTCACCACCCCTAAACATCTTAGGTTATATTTTATGTATACCAATAATCCTAAAAATCTGTACCTGTAACAAAATCAAAGTAAACTCAGGTAGCAGATAGCTTAGTCAAGTAAAGTCCCTGTCCTTCAAGTTTAATTCCCCAGATTCCAGTGTTAAAGACCAGTCAACCTAGCCTAATTGTCAAGTTCTGGGTCATTGATGACTCCTGAGGAATGACACAAGCAGCTGACATCTAGCGCCCCCCCCACCCCCCACCTATCCACAAAAATCAGACCCCAGAGGTTGAGAAGTTCCTCCTATCACTATTTACAGTTATTATGAGGCCCTGAAGTTTATTACCAATCCCAAGGTTCCATCTGGCATCATAGTGGCAGGTCCTGGAGGAGCTGGGGTACCAGTTGGCACAGGAGCAGGGGGCATGGCGCCTCTATTGTTTATGCCCATAGCACCTAAAGCAGAATAGTATGATCAGTACAGGGGAGAGATTATCAGTCTCTTCCCCTACCAAGAAACAATTCAGTAGAATTCCCTACTCCCAGCCTAAAAGCCCTAATGTTCCTGGAAATGTCAAATCATTTAAATGTGGACTAGGTAGAAGCTCCATAACTCAATAGAGATCAGATTTAAAAAAAAAAAAAAGAAAAGCCGGGCGGTGGTGGCGCACGCCTTTAATCCCAGCACTCGGGAGGCAGAGCCAGGCGGATCTCTGTGAGTTCGAGGCCAGCCTGGGCTACCAAGTGAGTTCCAGGAAAGGCGCAAAACTACACAGAGAAACCCTGTCTCGAAAAATCAAAAAAAAAAAAAAGAAAGAAAAGAAAAAGAAATTAGGCTCTGCAAGTATGAGGATCTGAGTTTAAATCCTAGACTCCCACATTAAAAAAAAAAGTCAGGCATGGCAGTACACGCCTTTAATCCCAGCATTTGGCAGGTGGATCTCTGTAAGTTCAAGACCAGCCTGGTCTACACACTGAGTTCCAGAACAGCAATAGCCAAAGCTACATAGTAAGATCCTGTCTAGAGAGAGAAAAAAGAGCTGGGCAGGACCTTGTGAGGCAGACAGGCAGATCACCCCCAAAGGCAACTCTTAAGTCAAGTCCTTACCTCCCATAGCCATTTGGCCCATCCGTATCTCTTGTTCTCTCTGAAAAACAATACACACTCAACACAGTCCAAGACAACAGTTACTCTATTACAATCCACTGATGATAACACAAAGAACATAAACAGTGATGACACACTAATGCCCTCTTGCCATTTGTACAGGGACTTCAGGTAACAAATTAGAATTTTCTATTAGGAACAAAACAAGGCAACAGGGGGAAGAAAGAGCTCATTTCTTCTGGGGGCTGCAAACCATCTAACTACATGGGTAGCAGTAGACTAGGCAAATCTGCTACAGGACTCAATTTATCTCTCATTGTCACTGGATATGAACAACAAACAGTGGTACTGGCTTTTCATCCTAAATTTGCTACAAGGCAAGAGTACTCCTTCAAACCTTACCTTAACTCCCTATCAAGGTCTTTTGTTTTCCTAAATGGAATTTCCTAGCATAGAAAAACTGGTCACAACCTGATATTCTAACAGACATTTCCTGGTAGTCTTGGGCACATGGGTGAAATGGCCTGGCACATCTTGAGCACATGGGTGATATACCGCATCAGGGAAGGTTCCCTTGAATCCTTCTTGCTGTCGCCGCATCATTTCTTCTTGTTGCCGCCGCATTTCTTCCTCACGGCGCCTGCGCTCCTCTTCCTGCCTATAGAGTCACCAAGGTATTTTAAGACAGATAAAGGCATTCCAGAACATGAGCAGACTACTTGAAAAGGAAGACTATTAACACAAAGAGACAAGCCTACCAAAACCCAGCACAGCTTGCCAAGTACAAGGGCAACACCCAAAGGAATCAAGAGACCAGCACCCAGCACTTCCCCTTTAGTGGAGCCCTACGGCAATTCCTAGAACCAATGCAGCTCAAACATCTACCCAAAGGGAGAACATGAGAAGCAGCAGACACACTTGCCAGGATTTACCATGAATGTATCGGGGAGAATGTGGTGAGAAATAAAAAAGCATTACTCTTTGGAGTGGCTCGGAAAAAGGTTAGAGTTACAAGGCTATAGAGATGGCTCAGTGGATAAAGGTGCTTACCAGCAAGGCTGCTGAGCAGTCCAATCCCCTACGAGTACACATGGTACGGAAGGAGGGAACTGATTCTGAAAGTTGTCCTATGGCCTCCACACATTGGGGCACATGCCAGGCCCCAAACAAATATTAAAAAGTAAAGAAGGAAAGGAGTTACCTGAGCTCTAGCTGCTTTCGTTTCTGAACCTCTTGGTTATGCAGCTCCTCCATTCTCCGAAGCTCTTCTTGACGTCTCATCAAATCTAGCAACAGATTGAGACTTTTTGATTCTCTTTTCATATATATAATAACTTTCCATAACTACCCAGAAAGCAAAGATGTTGACTAGACCCAACTATAAAGTCATTTTGGAAGAGGGAACCTCAATTGAAATTGGTCGGCAGACAAGCCTATGGTGCATTTTCTTGAATGATGTAGAATAGCCCAGCTCAAGGCAGGTGAGCCAGGCACAGTGGTACACACCTTTAATTCCAGCACTCGGGAGGCAGAGGCAGGTGGATCTGAGTTCAAGGCCAGCCTGGGCTACAGAACTAGTTTCAGGACAGGCAGGGATTCACAGAGACCCTGCCTCAAACAAACAAACCCGCCCCCCCCAAAAAAAAGAAAAGTAAAAATAGTAAGTGGACAAGCCATGCGGAGCACCTAATAACACTCTCCATCACTTCCTGCCTCCAGGTCTCTGCCCTACTTAACTGACTGCCCTCGCTTCCCTCAATGATGGACTGTTATCTCTAACTTTAAGACAAAATAAACCCTTTCCCTCCTCAAGTTGTGTTTTTGTTTTCTTTGGTTTTTTGAGACAGGGTTTCACTGTGTTGTCCTGGCTATCCTCGAACTCACAGAGATCCGCCTGCCTTTGCCTCCTGAATGCTCGGATTAAAAGCGTGCACCACCACTGCCCAGCAATCAAACCTTAACTAAGACAATATATAATCCCAGAACGACCATCCAAGTGAACTCAAATCTTATTGTTTTCTTCTTCATACAATCCATCTAGTATTCTTCTATACTCCAAATCCACCCCCCTACCAGAATCAACGAAGTATTTCAGGGAACAAAAGCAGAAATTTGTCTTTTTTCTATTGAGAGACAAAGAAATTACTGAACAAAAAATGACATTTGATATTTATTCTAGTTTCACTACTTACAGGCCTATACTTACCCTGCCTCATTAGCATAACCTGGTGCTCATGGCGTGCTGCCTCCATCTCCATCTCCAGCTTTTCACGAGCCTCCTTGATGTTGCGGTCCACTTGATCCTGCTGTTGCTTCTCCATCTCAATGAGTGCCTTCCAGCGCATGGCATACTCATACTCAAAGGATCCAGGCTGTGCAAATCTGGGTGGCTGTTCTCGTTCCCTATAGACAATAAATATCATGTATGGTATTACTTACTTTGTCCAAGACTTCTTAGAATCACATTCTTTTCTTTGAACCAAGTGAACACATATATATGCATATGCACACAAATACATATGTACACAGACACATTGCAAAGATATGCCGCTTTTAAACACTTATTTAAATTTCAAGAACAGGAAAATAACTAGGGGATGGAGGTGTAGTCAAATACGTTAAGGTTCTGGGTTCAACTGCCAATACCACACATACATACACATACACATACACATACACATACACCACCACCACCACCACCACCACCACCACCCCCCCCCCCCCCCCCCCCCCCACCACCACCACCACCACCACCACCACCACCACCACCACCACCACCACCACCGAAAGAGTCAACCTATCTGGACCACATACTTGTGAAATTGCTGGTTTTTTATAACCAGCTTCTCTGGAAGTCCCTCCTCATCATCTAACTGGTCCATAGGCTCCACAGTTACAGGCCGAGGAAATCTGGGGGAAAGAAGGAATTTAGTGTTCATGAAGCCATACCCCAACAAGCATTCGCCCTATGTGTGACACTGGCATGATGAACTAATTAGGGATCAGAACTTTAGAACTGGACAACTACACTTTTGACAGGAATGAGAATTTGGCAAGGATTCAAACTGTAAGCTGGGCTAGTCTCAAGTTAATGGCACACCTCCTGCTTTAGCCACCCAAGTGCTGGGATTATAGATGTGAACTACCACATCTAAACATTATTTCTGAAGAGATTTTTATATCTAACCCCAAATAATTGAGTCCCTCTTACTGGCATTATGGATAATTTGGGGTTAACAGCCCAGGTTTCAGATCTCTCAATAAACGCCAGTAGGTAGGGAGAATACTTATAATGTTTGATAACTCCAGAAAATGAAGGAGAAAATGCTCAGACAGTACATTCAACAAAAAATTTTTCCAGAATTCTAAAAATTCAAAATGGGAAAATATGCTATGGTTACTCCACATCTATGTTCTTCCTGCATGTATGTCATTGTACCACATCCGCCTGGTACCTGCTAAGGCTGGCATCAGATAGATTGCTTGGAAGTTACAGATGGTTTTTTTTGTTTGTTTGTTTTTGGAAACAGGGTTTCTTTGTGTAACAGTTTAGGCTGTCCTGGAACTCAGACCAGGCTGGCCTTGAACTCACTGAGATCCACCTGCCTCTGGAGTGCTGGAATTAAAGACGTGCACCACCACTACCCGGTGATGATTTACAGATGATTTTGAGCCAACAGGTGGGTGATGGGAATCAAACTCAGGTCCTCTGCAAGAGGCACCTCCCAGCCTGAAAAGTGATCCTCATACCGTAACTCATATCACTTAATTTATGATCTAGGGCCAGCAAGATAGTTTAATGAATAAAGGCACTTGTTCATGCAAGCTAGGCAACCTGAGCTTGGTCCAGAAACCCATGTAAAGGTGGAAGGAGAAAAATGACTTCCCAAGTGTGTACTATGCCATTTACAGGTACATACATACATAACTATTTAAGATTATACCGACATTCATATAACCACATCAGGTTTGGCCAATGGAAAGTCCAGAACCACAGTACTGGACCAGAGATTGTTAGAAGGGAGTTGCTCCAAACAGCAGTAATGAAAGGCCAGAGTGCATCTGTTGGATCTGAGCCAGGACCATTGGGGTGGGGAGACAGAGGCCTCACAGTGCCGCAGGATAAGAAGGTTGGCTGGCTCATGGGAAATGTAGATTATGGCTAGGTGGATAGTGGCTCCTGTTCATGCTGCCATACCCAACATTGCCTTTTTTGACTGAGAGACCGATACAAGTACTGAGTATCTGTCTTTTGTGCCATATTGAACTTGGCTAACATTCCTTTATTAGTATCCTCTTAGCCGCTCAGAATCAGGAAGTAAATGAAACTTAGATCTCAGCAAGTTCCAGAAGCCTACAAGGTTCTTAAGTCCCACCTTCCCAAAGATATATAAGCAGTAATTAATTTCTGGAAAGAGGAGACTCTAATATAAGCAAACTCTGTAAACCAGCTCTCAGCAAGCTGTATAGGGAGCTCCAGGGATGCAACTTCTGTGAGTTGTCAGTGTTGGAGTGAACTCTTTCAGTGATGTACCTAACTTTGAGTCATCCATGCTACTGTAAGTAAACCAATAAACTCAACAGTCCACTGGAAGAAAAAAAAAAAGATTACACAGAAAACTTACTAGAAAAGCTGAGTTAGTGAAAGATTAAGGAACCCCAAACCATTGTCTGAAAACTATACTTACGTGGTAAGCAAAAAGGAACCTTCACTGCATCTATCCAGAGCTTTCCGAGCAGCTGGCTTCCCTGAGAACTCAACAATGCCTTTCCCTGAGGGCCTTCCTCGGTCATCCACAATAACCACAGCCCTCTCCACCTGGCCAAACACGGAAAAGGCTTCTTCCAGCAGTTCGTTGGACACATACTGAGGAAGGTTGCGGACTGTAAGGGATGCACTGTGACAGGCAAAGCGCACACGTAGCTGCTTTCCACGGAGTGGCATATTATCCAACTCCACTTTGGCAATTTCTGCTAGGGTTCGTGTTTCCTGGGAAAAAACAAGAAAATGAGAATTTAACAAAGACCAAATGAACAGCAAACAAAATGTACCTCAAAAAACTTGGTGGATATGGTGACACATGCCTTTAATTCTCAGGAGGTAGAAGAGGCAGGCAGATTTCTAGGCTGTCCTAGTCTACATACTGAGTTCCAGGGCTGGGTCGCAGATGTATACTTAACAACTCACAATACTTAACAGTTCAGAATATTTTAATGTACACCAACACACCAGAATTACTTCTGTCCTAAAAGAATAATAATTATTTTATGTGTATGAATGTTTTGACTATATGTATATTTATGTACAATGTGTGTACCTGGTGCCCAGGGAGGTCAGAAGAGGGCATTGCATCAGATCGCCCGACAAAGAAACTGATTTAGGTCAGGCAGTGGTGATGCACACCTTTAGTCCCAGCAGTTAGGAGACAGAGGCAGGTGCTTCTCTGAGTTCAAGGTCAGTCTGGTCTACAGACTTCCAGGACAGCCAGAATTACATAGGGAGACCTTGTCTCAATAAACAAACAAACAAAAAAAAACCTCACAAAACAGCGGGGGGGATGGTGGTGCATGCCTTTAATCCCAGCACTCGGGAGACAGAGCCAGGAGGATCTCTGTGAGTTCAAGGCCAACCTGGTCTAAAGAGGGAGATAGATCCAGGACAGGCACCAAAACTACACAGATAAACCCTGTCTCGCAAAACTAACCAATCAACCAAAAAACACAAAACAAAACAAAAACAAAAACAAAAAAACAACAACAAAAAACACCACCAAACAGAAGCTTCTTTCTCATATACTATTCCTAAATCAAACCAGATTTTTTTTGTTTTGTTTTTGAGACAGGGTTTCTCTGCCTAGCCCAGGCTGTCATGTCTCACTCTGTAGACCAGGCTGGCCTCAAACTCAGATCCTCCTGCCTTTGCCTCCTAAGTGCTGGGATGAAAGGTATGCACCACCACCACCACCACCACCACCACCGCACCGGCTTAAGTCAAATCAGATTTTAAACATAAAATCTGCATATAAAATTGGTGGCAGCACACTTATCTAATATGTATAAGAGTCTACATTTAATTTCCAACTGTTTCCCTCAGAAAAAAGTGGATATCCACAACTAATATTTATAAAAGATTTTGAAACTTGTCCTCCCATCAGGGTTTTAAAGAGTAAGACAACATTGCATAAACCTTGATAATCACTAAAATACACTTCATTTTCACTTAACCCAAGCATGCTGGTGATGTGTGTCATCCAGAACTTGGGAAGTAGAGGTAGAAAGCCTGCAAGTTCAAGGAAACCCTGAGGTTAGATAATGAGATCTGCAGGCAAAAATAACCCCCATACTTTAGTCCTTGTATTCCAGGCAAATAAACCTATATTAGCTTTCAAACCTAGTAATCTTTTTGTTCTGTACCATTAACTATTAGTATATAGACAACGTTACTATTTTTACTGCTTTCTTTTCCATATTCACTCCCATCCTCCCTATCTTTCAAAGCATATGCACCAAAGCTCAGTTACTCACCAAGCGAATAAAGCCAAAGCCTTTATCCTTATGAATGAAAACTTCGCCTGCTTTCCCATATTTCTCAAAAAGTTTCCTCATTTCCTCCTCGGTGATGTCAGGGGGAAGATTGCCCACAAAGAGACGGCTTCGCTGGGTGAAGGTCTTCTCTCCTGGTTTCCTAAAGTTCTTCAGGTCAATAGTTAAACCTTCATCTGGAAGAAGACAGTCAATCAAAAGATTAGGAAGAGAATTAGTCATATCCTTCACTTTGTTTCTGTGATGAAGACAAACACCACTTCCCAATGCAACCTATCCAACTCATCAGCAAATGGCATCTTAGAACATGAAAGCAGTGGTGGTGGCGCACACCTCTGATCCCAGTACTCGGGAGGCAGAAGCAGGCAGATCTCTTGAGTTCAAAGCCAGCTTGGTCTACAAAACAAGTTATAGGACAGCTAGGGCTGTTACTCTGTATCAAAAAACCCAAAACCAAACCAAACCAAACCAAAGTAATAATAATAATAATAATAATAATAATAATAATAATAATAATAATAATAATGTGTGTGTGTATACGTGTGTGTGTGTGTGTGTGTGTGTGGTGTGTGTGTGTATCTGGATTGAGTTCACAGGCAGATCCCCTGGAACTGAAGTTAGTCACAGGTGGTCATTACCCATCTGATATGGGTATCCAGGACAGACCCTGGACCTTCTCCAAGTGCGTACAGCTCTGTTCTTAACTACTGAGCTGCCTCACCAGTCTCTGCTTCTATCGCCTCTCTTTAAAAAAATGACTTATATGTATGTGTATGAGTGTGACTATGTGCCATCTGTGTATGTGTCCCCATGGAAGTCAGAAAAGGATGCTGGATCTCCTGCAATAGGAATTACAGTTGGTAGGAAGATGCCTTATGCAGGTGCTGGGAACCTAACTTCAAGGCCTCTGGAAGAGGAAAAGTGCTCTTAACCACTGAACCATTTTTCCAGTCACCCGCACACCATCAAGTTTCTATTCTTACAGGTACTCAGTTTCCTAAAGAAACGAGAAGCATGCAAAGACTTTGTTTTTGAGACAGGGTTTCTTTGTTTAACAGTCCTGGCTGTCCTGAATCTCACTCTGTAGAGCAGGTTGGCCTCGAACTCACAGAGATCCACTTGTCTCTGCCTCCCAAGTACTGGAATCAAAGGCATGAGCCACTACTGCCTCTCTGGAATAAATAATTTTTAAAATGTTATAAAAAAATTCCACATAGCTCACAGCCTTAATCCCAACACTCAGAAGGGAAACAGAGGCAAGTTCTAAGCCAGCAGCCAAGGGCTACATGCTGGGACCCTATCTGAAAAAAAAAAAAAAAAAGCCAGGGACTCCTTTAATCCCAGCACTCGGAGAGGCAGAGGCAGGCAGATTTGAGGCTAGCCTGCTCTACAGAGTGACTTCCAGGACAGCCGGGACAGAGAAACCCTGTCTTGATAAAAGCAACAAAAAACCATGAAACTGTTCTCAATGGAACCTATTTATGCCCTATCACCCACCATCTACTTACTCTGGCTGCTGGCCTGCTGTCCATTTGCAGGTATTGGTGGGGGTGGCTGCTGCTGCTGCTGTTGCTGCTGCTGATGGTGCGGCTGATGGTGATGTTGATGATGCTTCCTTGGAGTATGGTTCTGCTTCTCCAAGTTAAAGGTTTTATTGCTCTGCATGTTTGCACCCTATAGGAAAATGTGGAATGTCAAAATACCCAGTATTTAGGATTTAGTCAGTTACCTTCCTAATGGTTTACACATCATTGAAATTATCTTGGTATTCCACCTTTTGTGTGATTACAACTGGTTTTTCTGAATAATAAAGCATACTTTAGTACAGCCTAGGATATTTAAGACCCTATTTCAAATGAAAAACAATTCCTTTACCCAAACCAGCCCTATTGTGTATTAAAGCACATTTTAAAAATATTACTCCCAGGCCGGGTGATGGTGTTGCACACCTTTTTTTTCTTTCTTTCTTTTTTTTTTTGTTTTTTTTGAGACAGGGTTTCTCTGTGTAGCTTTGCGCCTTTTCCTGGAACTCACTTGGTAGCCCAGGCTGGCCTCGAACTCACAGAGATCCGCCTGGCTCTGCCTCCTGAGTGCTGGGATTAAAGGCGTGCGCGTGCGCCGCCACCCCCGGCTTTTTTTTCTTTCCTTTTTTTTAGTGTCGCACACCTTTAATCCCAGCACTTGGGAGGCAGAGCCAGGTAGATCTCTGTGAGATTGAGGCCAGCCTGGGCTACAGAGCAAGATCCAGGACATTCAGCAAAACTACACAGAGAAACCCTGTCTCGAGAAACAAACAAACAAAAAATTACTCCCAGGGCTTGTGAGGTTGAGGCAAAGGCAGATCTCTCTGAGTTGGAGGCCAGCCTGGTCTACAGAGCAAGTTTCAGGACAGCCAGGGCTACACAGAGAAACCAAGTCTTGAAAATCAAAACCAAAACCAAACACAAAGAGTCAGGCCTGATAGAGCATGCCTTTAATCCTAGGACTCAGGAAACAGAGGCAGATCTGAGTTTGAGGTCAACCTGGTCTACATAGTAAGTTTCAGGATAGCCAAATGCTGCAAAGTGAGATCCTGTCTCAAAACAAAAAAGAACAAAAAACCACAAAGGGCCAGGCACGGTGGGAGGAGGGTGGTGGTGCTGGCACATGTCTTTAATCCCAACACTTAAATTTATTTTTCTAATGTATTTATTTAAAATACATCTAGTGCTGGGTGGCAGTGGCCCATGCGCCTTTAAAGGATCTCTAAATTCGCCGGGCAGTGGTGGCGCACGCCTTTAATCCCAGCACTCGGGAGGCAGAGCCAGGCGGATCTCTGTGAGTTCAAGGCCAGCCTGGGCTACCAAGTGAGCTCCAGGAAAGGTGCAAAGCCACGCAGAGAAACCCTGTCTTGAAAAACCAAAAAAAAAAAAAAAAGGATCTCTAAATTCAAGGCCAGCCTGGTCTACAGAGTGAGTGCCAGGACAGCCAGGACTACACAGAAAGGACTATCTCAAACAACAACAACAACAACAACAAAGGACTATCTCAAAAAACAACAACAATAATAATAATAAATAAAATTCATCTAACTCCAGAGAGAAATTTACGTGTATGAGTGTTTCGTTTGCATGTCTATGTACCAAGTGTATTATGTGCCTTATGCCCTTTGATGCTAAAAGAAAGCGTTCTAGTACTGGCGTTACAATTGCAAGCTGCTATGTGGATGCTGGAAATCAAGCCCAGGTACTCTAGAAGAGCAACAAGTACTCTTAATGGCTGAGCCATCTCTCCAGCTCCTATACTAAGTAATTCTTAATCACGATAGCAAGATACATGACTGCCTAAATAAAAGAACCAATACATCACAGGCACTTACTTAAAACTAGGGTTTGAGAACAGGTTGTGAATGAGCCCGAGAGTGAATGGACTGAATTTCTATTTCTAGCAAAGTAAAAGAGAAGCAAATATAAAAAGACAAAATGTTCACTTCTGTCATTTAAAAACTGTAAAGAAAAGCAAGATGACTCAGCCTTACAGTAAGGGCTCTTGCCTCTAAGCCTGATGACTTGAGTTCAATCCCTAGGCTCTACATAGTGGGGGAGAACTGGGAGCTGACTGACTCCTGCAGGTTGCTCTCTGATCACACACTTATACACAAGGACACAAAGATACAGACACACAGATAATATAATAATGACTAAAACTCTGTATGTAACCAAGCCTGGTCTTGAACTCTGATCCTACTTCCAGCTCTCCAGTGCTTGTTTTATAACCATGTCCAACCATGCCTGGCTGAAAAGCTGAGTCTTTAAAAAAAGGAGGACCATCATCCTAATCCAAAGATGGTTATCCAGTCAATGAAGATCCTCTACTCTGAATTCAGCTGAAGCAAAGCTGTCAATAAAAGGGGCAGAAGGTTTTTCCACAGACATTTTATTATAGGATACCTTTATAAAGGAAAAATTATTTCCTAAATTGTGACAAATCTGACTGTCGGTTTTAGTTAAGTAGATACAAAAGTTTTTCTATTCTTTATTTTACATCTGAAGACTGCTTCAAGAGACAGAAAATGGGCCGGAGAGTCAGATCAGTAGGTAAAGGCACTTGTTAACAAGCCAGTCTTGAGTCTGATCCCAGAAGAGAAAAAACCCAACCCCATTAAGTGGTCCCATGATTCTCTACATGCATACCACAGTACACACAAGCCTATACATATACACACTAAATTTTCTTTAAATTTTAAGACAACAAACAAAACAAGAGCTATTAAGATATTCATGCTTGCTGGACAGTGGTGGCCCACGCCTTGAGTCCCAGCACTCTGAGTCTGAGGCCATCCTGGTCTACAGAGAGAGTTCCAGGACAGATTCCAAAGCTACAGAGAGACCCTGTCTTGAAAAACAAAACAAAGATATTCATACTTTTCTAATACAGGAATGAGAATCACACTCCTAGACTTAGCCTAAAAAATTTTAAACTACAGAAAACTAAAAAGCCCAAACAAAAAATCCTATTGGAGCAGTACATCAGAAGGTTGAAGTGAAAGGAAGTTCTAGGCCAGCCTTACCTCAAAAAACAAACAGCAGGGGACTGGAGAGACAGCTCAGCAGTTAAGAGCTCTCTTGCATAGGACATGAGTTCAGTTCCTAACACCAATGTCAGGTGGCTTCATGACCTGGTTTCCTATTTTTTTTTTTGGGGGGGGGGGTGGTGGAGAGTGTGAATGTGAATGTGAGTGAGTGAGTGTGTGTGTGTGTGTCTGAAGAAAGGGTGTACAGCTGGAGGGTAGAGACAATCTAGGAGGAGTTGGGGAGGGGAAAAGTATGATCAAAATAAACAGAATGAATTTTTTTTCTATTTTAGAAAAGATACACAGGCAAATCACCCACTCACATAAAAAAGTTACAAATTAATAATGAAGTATTTTTTAAACCACAAAACAGCAAAAAATTAAAAATTTAAGGCATGGCCATGAAAGTATTCACTATGATGGCCTTTATGGAAATTAACAATAAAAATGACTGAATTACCAAAGATTAAAGGAATAGGTCATACTAAAAATTTTAGGGGGTTTCGAGACAGGGTTTCTCTGTGAAACAGTTCTGGCTGTCCTGGAACTCACTCTGTTTTTTTTTTTTTTTTAAAAAAAGATTTATTTATTTATTATGTATATATTGTTCTGTCTGTACGTATCCCCACAGGCCAGAAGAGGGCACCAGATCTCATTACAGATGGTTGTGAGCCACCATGTGGTTGCTGGGAATTGAACTCAGGACCTTTGGAAGAGCAAGCAGTGCTCTTAACCTCTGAGCCATCTCTCCAGCTCCTGGAACTCACTCTGTAGACCAGGCTGGCCTAACTCAACAGAGATCCACCTGCTTCTGCCTCCTGAGTGCTGGATTAAAGGCATCCGACACCACTGCCCGGCCTGTACTCAACTTTTGAAACATCTCACTGATGGGAATCACATGGCACTGAAAATTATGAGGACTACATTGTGTATATGTGAGAGGGAGAGAAAACTGATTGTTCAAAAGAGAAATGAACAGTATACAGACAAAAAAATGAAAGTACCTGCCTTGCTCGTAGACTATTGATAATTTTCCATTTCACCAATTTATTTAACAAATATTCAATAAATGCCTACTGTTTTGCTAGGTGCTATTCTAGATGGACATACCATGTTTTGGCCTTCAGAGTCTACTTTTTCTGTGAAAGATAAAATAGACAAATTACAGCCGGGCGGTGGTGGCGCACGCCTTTAATCCCAGCACTCGGGAGGCAGAGGCAGGCGGATCTCTGTGAGTTCGAGGCCAGCCTGAACTACCAAGTGAGTCCCAGGAAAGGCGCAAAGCTACACAGAGAAACCCTGTCTCGAAAAACCAAAAAAAAAAAAAAAAAAAAGACAAATTACACATGACTTAAGAGGCTAAGTAACAATCAAATACAAAAATTGAGCCTGGCGGTGGTGTCGCAAGACAGGCAGGTGATCTCTGTGTTCAAGGCCAGCCTAGTCTACAGAGTGAGATTCAGGACATCCAGGACTGTTACACAGAGAAACCCTGTCTCAAATACATACATACATACCAACAAACAAAACCTGGGCGAGATGAGGCACAGATGGGCTATCAGGGGCTAAAATGCTGACATTTCAACTTCAACTTGAATTCTCACATGTCTTTTTTTTTTTTTTGAGACAAGGTTTCTCTGTGTAGCCCTGGCTGTCCTAGAACTTGCTCTGTAAACCAGGTTGGCTTCGAACTCAAGAGATCCACTGTCTCCTACTAGGATTAAAGGCATGTGCCACCACACCCCTTACAATATTTCAACCACATTTCTCAGCAATATTACAAAGCACCAGAAATTACAGTAAGGTACTTATTAACAACCTGCGTTCAATCCCTAGGACCCTTATAGCTAAAGGAGAACTGACTCCCACAAATTATCCTCTGACCTCACATACATACACACACTGAATTTTCAAAAACAATGGTCGAGACATGTAATCCTGGCTACACTATAGCTTACTGTGTAGACCAGGTTAGTCTTGAACCCAAAGACCCACCTCCCTCCCAGAGTGCTGCTGGGATTAAGGCATACACCTCTATGCCCAGCTGGGCCGGAACCCACGTCTGGCCCCTGAATTAAAAAAACCGGGTTGGGGATTTAGCTCAGTGGTACAGCGCTTGCCTAGCAAGAGCAAGGCCCTGGATTCGGTCCTCAGCTCCGGGGGGTCGGGGTGGGGAACCCACAAACCCAAGACTGCCATGGTGGGTGGCTCATACCTGTAATTCCAGCACTCTGAGAGTCTGAGGCAGGAAATCATGAGTTTGAAGACAACCAGGGCTATACAGACCAGGAAGGAGAGAAAAAGGAAAAAGAAAAAAAAGCAAGCCTGGTCCCAACACCCATATTTAATAATTCACAAATGCCTAGAATTCCAGCTCTAGTTAGTCAGATACCTCTGGCCCTCTTGGGCACCTTCATGTGCACATACCCACATACAGATATACATAAAAAACCAACACTAATAGTTACTATCATCATTAAGGTACACCCTTTGTGATGGCTATTCTTGGTTGTCAACTTGACTACATCTGAAATTAACTAAAACCCAAGAGGCTGGGTACACCTGTGAGGGATTTTTCTGAATTAAATCACCTAAAGTGTGGAGAGCCACCTTTCATCTGGACTGTACCTTCTGGTGGCAGCATGTATACAGGACATGGAAGAAGGAAGCTTGCTTTCTTTGCCCACTTGTCCTCCATCTCAATGGTAAGTTCATTCCTTCACAGGCACTAGGGTCCACTTCTTCAGGATTCCAGTGTATACTGAAGACCAGCTGAGACATTCAGCCTCATGGACAGAATAACTACAAGGTTCCTGGACTTCCCATTAGTAAACAGACATTATTGGATTAGGGGAACCACAGCTGATTAGCCATTCTAATCAACTCCCTTTATATGTATCTAAATACATAGATTAGAGAACCCTAATAAACCCTTATAGTCATTAATACAGTTTTTTGTAATTTTATTTTCATTACGTATATATTTGTGTGTGTCTGTGGTTTTGTGCATGCAAGTACATTGCCTGACGAGGGCACGACAGCCCCTGGAGTTGGAGTTCAGGGAGTTGTGAGCCTCCTGACATGTTTGGGAACTGAACTCAGGTCCTCTTCAAAAGCAGCAGGTGCTCTTAACAGCCATCTCTCCTCCCCCACATGTAGCTATCTGAAGTTGCAAATTAAGGAAAACAGTTTGTGGGAGGCTGAAGAGAGAGTTCAGAGGTTAAGAACACAGGCCTGCACAGAGAAATTCTGTCTTGAAAAATAAAACAAAATACCTGTTGCTCTTGCAGAGGACCCATAACCATCTATAATGTAACTCTAGTTCTTCCGACCTTCATGGACACACATGATGTAGACATACATACTGATGAAGCATCCACACATGAAATAAAAAGTGAATAAATCTAATTTAAAATAGCTATTAAAATATGCCAGCCTGGGGTAGCAGTAGGTAGAGACAAGTGGATCTCTGTGAGGTCTACAGAGCTAGTTCCAGGACACCTAGCTACACAAAGAAACTCTTGTTTCCACCATTTCCAAAAGCAAATGAAAAAAAGAAAAAAGAAAAAAAACACCCACAAAAAAAATTACAAAAAGAAACCAATTTGTACCCTTTCTTCTTTCCCATACATAATGAACAATTACCATGTAATTAAATCTTGAACACGGCTGGTCATGGTGGGGCACACCTTTAATTCCATCAAGGAGGCAGAGGCAGACAGATCTCTGGTCTACACAAGGGCTACATAAAGAAATCCTGTCTCCCCCTGCCACCTCTCCAAAAATAGATTAATATGAATGGACAGTATTCAGCTGTTAATCATACTCTATTGTGCTGGACACTTTAGGTTCTTTCTAATTTTTACTATTAGAATCAATGCACATAGATATTATCTTTAGGCACATCTGCATTTAAATATTCCTTTCACAGCTTTCATCTCTGCTTATTTACTTTCCTGAGACATTACTGTTTTAGTTTAAACATCAATGCACCATTTGATGTTCAGCTTTTCCTCGTTTCTGCAATGTCAACATAATTTTAATGCTTATATAAAGTAATCTGGATATACACTAATTTATTAAACTACCATAATTTAGGTTGCTTTTAGTTTTTTCCCTATTACAGCATAGTGCTTTTAGCTTTATTTATTAGGAAACAAAATCTAGCTTTGTCACTCTCACTAGTGTAGTTTTCCTGAAAAGCTATAATTTTAGTGATTTATTGGCAAATAAAGCACCTTATATTTTTTTAAAGTTTTTTTTCAAGACAAAGTTTCTCTGTGTAACAACTCTGACTGTCCTCAAACCTGGAGATCTGCCTGCCTCTGCCTCCCTAGTGCTGGGATTAAAGGTATGTACCACCAAGCGGGGCTCCAGGCAATGATTTAAAAACAAACTGGGTAAAGTGACTTATTCCTGTAACTCTAGCCTCTGCTGTTTGAGGTCAGCCTGGGTTATAGTGTAAACCTGTCTCAAAAAGGAAAAAAGACATATAAGATGTGATGGTGCACACCTATTAATTCCATTTGTGTAGGCTGAGATAAAACAGTTTTAAGAAAGCCTTGGCTATGTATCAAGACTCAACACCTCCCCCTCCTCTAAAAAAAAAAAAGAAATAAAAAGCACACCCCAGAAGCAGTTGGAGATGGAGGGAGGTATTAGAATCAAATCTTTAAGTGCAGGTATTAAATGTCCCCCTTCCCCTATCTCCAAAGTAGCCATTTGTGCCACTAAATTTACCTTTCTTAGGTTGGAATCCTAATAAACATTTTTTTCTCAAGCCTTTGATTACAGTGACGTTCTGTAGGCCGAGGTAGGACAAGCCCCAGGTTTCAGGCCAGCATGGGCTACTCAAAGAGTTCCTGGCCAACCTGAGCTATATATAGAGTGAGGCCCTGTCTCCAAAAACAAAAAACTGGGCATCCTAGCCCACTCCTTTAATACCAGAACTGAGGAGGCAGACAGGTGGACCTCTGAGTTCCAGATCTAAGTTTCTCCAGGCCAGCTATACTACACAGTGTAATTCTGTCTTTTAAAAAGAGAAAAAAAGAAATTCTAAGCCATTTATTTCAAGGGAGGTTGTTTTTTGGCTTTAGAAAATATATTCTGGGGAAAAAAGTGTATTCTGGGGCTGGCAGAGATGGAAAAGAATAAAGAAGATGAGGGGAAAGAGTAACCAGAACGCATCATAAACATGTATGAAATTGTCAAAGAAAATTGATTTTTAAAATGTACACTCTGCAAATTAAGACAATATATTTACTGCCCAAAAAATCCAGGCAACAAGCTGAATGTGGTGATGTACACCTTCATTCCCAGCTCTCAGGAGGCAGAGGTAGGAGGATCTTTGAGATAGAGGCCAACCAGGTCTACACGGTGAGTTCTAGGTCAGGCCATTTACCAAGTGAGAGCCTGTCTCAAAAAAAAAAAAAAATCCAGGCAATGTTCTGCATTTGCATTGCTTCATTTTAGTGCCCCCAGCTGTCATTCTTTTGAATGAAAACAGAAATCTAAAAAACTACTTTACCTACCCAGGAACACAGCAGTGTAAGGAATGGAAGCCAGATCTACTGACCTCTAAAACTCAAAACCATTGTGCAGCAAAGCCTTCGATTCAATTAACTCCAACAAAGTCAGTGACTACGTCCCCTAACTTGTGCAGTCATCTGTTAGGATGGCGCGATGAACGAGTTAGTGACCTTAAAGGAGTGGTTAACTTTAAGGCCTAAGTGAGATACTACTACAAAGCATTAGCTACCTACCATCCAGGAATAGATGAAGGAAGCACTTGTTCCTGAAGGAAAACTACCATTCCTATTTCCACTTAAGAAATAGAAATGTTAAACAAATGTCACCTCAGGAGGCAGAGAGGCACTCTTATGTAGACCAGGCTGGCCTCAAACTCTGAGACCTGCCTGCCTCTGCCACCATGCCTGGCCATGAATGACTTAATAACCAAATTGCACACCTTTATGTTTTTGAATAAAAATCTCCACTATGCTAGTTTTTTATAAATCTTTCCCTTCCATGTAGTCTTTTCCCAAAGTTTGCATTTGCCAATGAAGGTAAAGTTAAGTAACAAACACTGCCTAAAGAACCCGGGGTACCACTGTATACACGGTAAGTACCAAGCCCTCAAGATGCACTTCACCAGCTGCAGCAATATAATTTCAAGATACATGTGCAGAAATAAACTTAGCAACACCTAACTATTGGTCTTCAAAAGGAGAGCAGCAGCAAGGATTCCTGTCTACTTGTGTGTCCTAAGACTAACTATGATGAAAAAGACTATTGAGAAAATTAAGTGTTCATGATTAGAAAGACTGTAGCTACTGTGTGTGATACAACTGCACACGTGTTTAGATACAGGACCACATTAATCACAGGCATCTGAAATCAAAGTCAAGGATCTCTCAATTTTTAGAAGAGTCAAATTACTAAGTGGAAGACTGCTAGAGAAATACAATGTGGATTTACCAAGCTGAAATGGCCGCCTGGTGGGCCACCCTGAAAGCTGTAAAATACAAACACGGTAAAGGCTGCTGCTGAGTTTTTTCAATTTACTAACAACGAAGTTGCACAAACATAAATTTAAGCACCATCCCCTATTAGAGCAGCCAGAATTAGGGGGGAAACACACACACACACACACACACACAGCTCAGTCACACTTTAATGTCAGATTTAAAAAAAAACATTTAGTTGAAATAATATGAAGTCTACCAAAATTAATTTGTTGTCAATGTGAAGCCCGTATTCAACTGAGCATCCTGCACTTTACCTGGTAACCCTAATTCCTACACCTACCTTGACTTGGATTTGAGCACAGCAAAGAGTCTGTCTCCCAGGCCTCTCTAACCTCGACTTCTGTTAAAGACACAAAGAACGCTGTCAGCTTACAGTAAGACTTCTGAAAAGTGAGAAATACTCGAAAGTAAAGCCATCAATTTAAGTTTAATTTAGAAAAACGATGCCTAAAAATGGCTAGGAAAAGCTTAAGCAGCAAGAGGCTTGGAAAAAAGGCGCGCGCGCACGAGGGTGGGGTGGGGTGGAGGTGTTTCAGGAACTTAGCTCCAAAACGCAAAGGGGTCTGAACTAGCAAACTTCCACTTAAAAGTTGTTTTCACGAAGAACCATAGCTCCAGGGGCCCCACAGGCCCTCTCGGAATTAATGGCCTCGCGGGGCTGAGGAGGAGGAGCGTCCGACAAAGCAAAGCGCCTCCTCCTCCAACCACGACTTCAGGGCTTTCGCATAATAGACCCCACACCCTCCGGCCCGGGGCGGCTCACGAGCCGCCAACTTACGGTCGCTAAGATTTGGGATGAGCAGCACAAAAGACCCAGGCAGGAAAGCAAGAGAGGCAGGAGCTGAAGCCCCGGGCGGGTGTGCAGCGGCGAGCGCGCCGGACCGCCCGGGTGGGCTGCGAAGGCCCTACGCGGAGGGGGGAAGGCCTCAAGGGGCCTTTGAACCCGTCTCCTCTCTCCAAACTCGGCCTCGCCCTAGCCCCTTCCTTCGCAGACCGTCGCAGGAAGCCCCACTGCCCCCTCCAACAACCACCGAGCCGTCCCCAAACTCACCCAATGCCCACAGTTCTTTGCTCAGAGTAACGGCGACGCTGCACGGCCTCCACCGTCCCGAGAAAAGAGCGCGCGACCGCCGGAAACGAGCCGACGGAGCTCGGTGCCTCCCAAGGGGTCAGTGTTCGATTCCCGATTGGCTAGGGGAACTGCCAATCAAAGTTTATCTCCAGGGGAGGACGCATTTGTCCGCCATTTCTTAGATTCTATTGGCTACCAACTGTCAAAGCCTTGGGTTCGTGTGAACGACAGATGGGGACAAAGAGCGAGGCTTTGTACCTTCTGCGCATGCACTAGAGGCGCTCCGTGAGAGACGGAAAAGGAAGGGGGAGGGGAGCTAGCCGTGGAAGGTAGGAGGTCGGAAGGAAAGACTCAGCAGCCCTGCCAAGGACTGAAAGACCTAGTGGTGGGAGGAGGGAGAGAGAACTAGTGAGAGAGGAAAAGTGGAGAGAAAAGGGGAGAAATGCGCTCGTAGGCGTGTGCTGAGAGTTTTACACTGCGCCTGTGCAAAAATCTCGAGTAACAATGTCATTGTGTTCTATGTGGCAGAGCTGGCCGTTTGCTGCTGGAAAAAAAGTGCCCCGCCATGTTTCTTTTTTCACACTTCCTCAAAGCCTGCACCCCGGTACGCTGTACGATTTTAGTTTCCTTTCCCAATGCTGAGTATATTCGGGAAGTGCAACTGAAATGGTCATGAATAAAGGGCCAGAGGGTGAGCTATTTTGACGCTTTAATCTCTGTGTCAAAAATGCAACCCGGAGCTGTAACCAGCACTATTTCCATGGTAACCAGAGAACCCGATAGGCCAAACATCACTAAGGTTCCCATCGCGGAGAGATTCAACAGGTTGGTGGGCCGGCCGTGCTGGAGCCAGTATGTTGGAGGTCTTCACATCAGACCTACACTATATCCCATAGGAAGCCTATCAGGTAATAATAACCTTCGTTGTTCCATAATGCCCAGCTCACCCAGGCAGTTAACCAAGGATTACAAGGTTCAATTGATAGGCACCAGTGGTTAATTCCTACTAATTAATTCATACTCTGGATGGCAGATTATCCCAACAGGCACTACCTACCTTACATGGGGACACAATGATCTGGACTTGTGTTGTCTAATAAGATTTCTTACAATGTTGGGAAGGTTCTGTGGTGCCATTCAACACAGTAGAGATTAGCCATATTTTACCCCACCCCACCGTGTGTGTGTATCAACATATGGCTACTAACTACTATATTGGTTATATTTAGCCCAATGGTGTGGTGGTATTGTGTTCCCCAAAATAGTGTGCACCCTAATAAATTTATTTAGGGTCAGAGAACAGAACAGCCACTAGATATAGAGGCCAGACAGTGGTAGCACACGCCTTTAATCCTATCACTTGGGAGGCAGAGATCCATCCGGATCTCTGTGAGTTTAAAGCCACATTGGAAACAGCCAGGCATGGTGACTCACGCCTTTAATCCCAAGAAGTGAGCCTTTAATCCCAGGAAGTGATGGCAGAAAGCAGAAAGGTATATATGGCGTGAAAACCAGGAACTAGAGTCTGGTTAAGCTTTTAGGTTTTGAGCAACAGTTCAGCTGAGATTCATTTGGATGAGGACTCAGAGGCTTCCAGTCTGAGGAAACAGGATCAGCTGAGGAATTGGTGAGGTGAGGTGGCTGTGGCCTGTTCTGTTTCTCTGATCTTCCAGCGTTCACCCCAATACCTGGCCTCAAGTTGATTTTTTTTTTTTTTTTTTTTTGGTTTTTCGAGACAGGGTTTCTCTGTGTAGCTTTGCGCCTTTCCTGGAACTCACTTGGTAGCCCAGGCTGGCCTCAAACTCACAGAGATCTGCCTGGCTCTGCCTCCCGAGTGCTGGGATTAAAGGCGTGCACCATCACCACCCGGCTTAGGTTTGATTTTTATTAATAAGAACTTTTAAGATTCGTGCTACACAATGGTTCCCAAACTCTGAGAGAAAAATACAACACATGTATTATGAAAAAAGAAAATAAATTCCTACTCATGGGGGAAAAAAATCAATGCTCAACAGTATGAAGAGAAAGATCTCACCCCTTCTACTCATCTCCTAGACCCACTACCCAATTATGACAACTGCTTTCTATGTATGACCACCCCAATCAAAAAGAAAGTATTAAGCCTTTAATCCCTGCACTCCGGAGGCTGAGAAAGGAGGATCACTCAGGAGGACATCCTGGACTACCTAGTGAGTTTCAGGTCAGCCAGTACAAGACAAGACTGTCTCACACACACACACACAAAACCACGTACACGTATATGTATATATGATTTAAAAGATGTATATACTTTTCTAAACTATGACTTTCTGTTTTTAAAAAAGGTTTATTGGAGGCTGGGGAAATGTCTTAGCAGTTAAGAATACTGGCTGCTCTTCCTGAGGACTAGAGTACCTATCCCAGCTCGAATTGGTGGCTAACAACTGTCTCTAACTCCAGTTTCTAGGATATTTGACGCCCTCTTCTGGCTTCTGTGGGCACTACATGCATGTGGTGCACAGACATAAATCAAATGAAAAATAGCCATATACATAAAATAGAAAAATAAACAACAAAAGATTTATTTATTTATTTATTTATTTATTGTGTGTGTGTGTGTGTGTGTGTGTGTGTGTGTGTGTGTGTGTGTGTTTTGCTGGAATGTATGTAAGTTCACCACCTGGTGCAGTGCCCAAGGAGTACAGAAGACAGTGGTGGATCCCCTAGAGCTGGAGTTACAGAGTTGTAAGCCACCATGTAGGTCTGGGAACCCAACCCAGGTCCTCTGCAAGAGCACTCAGTGCTCTTAACCTCTGAGCCCTCTTTGAAGTGTCAGCTGTGACTTTTTCTAAGCTATGATTTTTTTTGGGGGGAAAAATAATAAAACAGGGGCTGGAAAGATGACTTAGAAGTTAAGAGCATTGACTGCTCTTGTAGATAACCTAGTTCCATTCCCAGCATACACATGGCAGCTCACAACTATTTGTAACTCCACTTCCAGGAACTCTAACACCTCTCCTGACCCCTTCAGGCTCCTGCATGCTTGTAATGAACAACATACATACACACTCAGGCATAGCCCATCCCATTGGTGGTGGCCCACACCTTTGATCCCAGCACTTGGGAGGCAGTGCTGGGGTCAAAGGTGTGATCCCACTCTCTCTGAGTTCAAGGCCAGCCTGGTTGGTCTACAGAGCAAGTTACAGGACAGCCAGGGCTACACAGAGAAACCCTATCTCAGAAAACAAACAAACAAAAAACTCAGGTGAACACACACACATATAAAATTCAATAAAATAAATATTTAAAGACGTACTTTAGCAGTGTTGCACGCCTTTAATCCTAGCACTTGGGAGGGAGAGGCAAAGGCAGGCAGACCTCTGTGAGTTTGAAGCCAGCCTGGTCTACAGAGTGAGTTCCAGGACAGCGAGGGCTACACAGAGAAACCCTATCTCAAAAAAAACGAAAACAACTTTAGCAAAGTTGGACATGCCAGTACTTGAGACTGAGGAAGGAAACTTCAGTTTGAGGCTACATCAGGCTACATAATGAAACTGGGTGTTTTGTTAGTTTTTGTTGTTTTGATTTCTTTTAAAGCTGAGTTTGGTGACTCATGTCTTTAATCTGAGCATTTACTCAGGAGACAGGCAGGAAGATCTCTGTGAGTCTGAGGCCAGTCTGGTCTACATAGTGAGTTCCAGGCCAGCCAGGGCTACATAGTGAGGCTATCTCAAACAACAACAAAACAAAACAAAAAGGCAGGGCCAGTAAGATAACTTAGCAGGTAAAGGCACTCCACTATCCTGACAATTTGAGCTCGATCTCCAAGCCCCACATGGTAGAAGGAGAGAACCAACTCCTTCAAGTTATCTTCTGACCTCCACGAATGTGCACACCCACATATGTAGGTACATATATACATATAAATACATAAATGTATTAGAAAAATTACTTATTGTGTGTGGTGTGTGCCACATGGAGTTATAGGTAGTTGTAAGCTGCTCAATTTGAGTGTCAGGAACCAATTTATTTTTTTTTTTAGAAAAGATAGTCTATGCTGCTTCTTGCCTCAGCCTCCTGAGTATCTGAGACTATAGGCTTGTGTTATCTGGGTTATTTAGTTATCTTGCCATATAGACGCTGATCTGTTAGAACTTTTCCTTTTGGAGGGTAGGGGTAAGACACACTCTCACTATGTAGCCCAGTTTGGCGTCATACTCTCCATCCTCCTGGCCTGGCCTGTATCACCACATCCAGTTTCTAGTTCATTTTAATGGGGTTAATTTTAGCCACATATTGCTAGGTATATCATTACATAGACCTAGAATCCCAGCACTAGAGAGGCCAAGGCAGTAGGATCAGCAGTTTGAGACTATGGCTGTCAGGGTAGCCCAGTGATTAAAGGTGTCTGCTGCCAAGCCTTTTCATATGAGTTTGATCTCTAGAACTGATGAGAAATGGGAACAGACTCCCACAGGTTGTCATCTATCCACAGTGGCACATGAATGCGCGCACACACAAACACACACACACACACACACTAATATTGGGAGTGAAGACATAGCTCAGTGGTTGAGAGCACTGGTTGCTCTTGAAGAGAACCTGGATTTGAGTTCCAGCACCCAGTTATGGTTCACAACCATTTGTAACTCCAGTTCCAAGGGTATCTGATACCCCCTTCTGTTCTCTGCAGGCACTGCATGAAGGTAGCACACATACATACATACAGGCAACTGATATAGTATAAAATAAAGAAATCTTTTTAAAAATAAATAAATGTAGCTGGGCGGTGGTGGCGCATGACTTTAATCCCAGCACTCGGGAGGCA
>NC_051083.1:60446851-60478375 GCF_004664715.2 Peromyscus leucopus | reverse complement strand
ACATTTTAACTTTATCTTTTATATAAAGTGTGGTTATCATAGTTTATATACAATTTCATATTTTATTCTTTCCATTTAATCTTATTTTGTACATATTAATCTAGATTATTATTGTTTCAATTACTAATTTTAAAGGAAATATTTAATCAAATTAATGCATTATTTTTGTAGCTTCATATTTTGCTGAATTTCCAGGGTTTTCACCATTAAAATTAATGTAACTGTATTCTTGCACAAAAATAATTTGTTACTGTCAATTTCTCAATTGTAAGAAACTATAAGGAACAATCTAATAGAAATAGCCTAATTAATTATTTCAATCTAATACAACAAATTATTTATAAGCATTATGTAATGTAAATGAGTCCTTTCTACCCTGTTAAGAGCTTCCTGTCTCTCAACTAATGATTAGAATGTCGAAGGAATAAAATGCCATTTTTAAGTAGAAACACTGGGAGGTAAAACACTGCCTTTGACTATTTGAACATATGATTACAGTCTTTATTATTGAATGTGAAGTTTAAAAGTTAGCAAAATTGGAAATGAGGGAAAAATAGAATCAAAAAGAGAAAGCAGATGAAATCTGACGTAATTTTCCACCTTCTCAGTACAGAAATAAAGAAGCTTACTAAAAGAGAAAAGAGTGATGTTGGTCTGCAGCAATGAATTAGAAGCCCTGTATATGTCTCTATATGCTTCTACTTCTTTGTCTTGAATCTACCTTCTTGTCTTCTAATTTTTCCTTTACCTTCAAATTCTTTCTATTCATCTTTAACTCACCTACAAAATCTACCACAACGTATTTTGTAACATTGGCCTTGAACCCAGGGATCTCATGCTTGCCAGGTAATTTGGACTTTTTTTTTTTTTTTTTTTTTTTTTTTTTTGGTTTTTTTGAGACAGGGTTTCTCTGTGTAGCTTTGCGCCTTTCCTGAACTCACTTTGGAGACCAGGCTGGCCTCGAACTCACAGAGATCCGCCTGCCTCTGCCTCCGAGTGCTGGGATTAAAGGCGTGCGCCACCACCGCCCAGCAGTAATTTGGACTTTTTAGTCTGGCCTCTTCCATTCAACTAAATAGTTTCAAGATTTGTCCCTGTTACTGCATGTATCAATAATTCATTTCCTTTTATTGCTAAGTAGTATTTCATTACATGGACATACCACAGATTGCTTATATATTCAGTTATTGATGGACATTTGGGTCATTTTCAAATATTGCAAGTCATGATGGTGCGTTTTTATGTCAACTTGACACAGGCTAGAGCTTTTTTGGAAGCAGAATCTTAATTGAGAAAATGCCTCTATTAGATTGGCCTGTGGGCAAGCCTGTGATGCATTTTCTTAATTGATGATTGATGTGGGTGGGCACATTCCACAGGCGGTAGTGCCAACCCTGAGTGGGTGGTCATGGATTACCACCCACTGAGCAAGCATGAGGAGTAAGCAGCAAGCAGCACTCCTTCATGGCCTCTGCATTGATTCTTACCTTCAAGTTCTGCCATGACTCCCTGGATGATGGATACATGTGGTAAGATGAAATAAACCCTTTCCTTCCCAAGATGCTTTTCAGTAGTGTTTTATAACAGCAAGAGAAACACTAAGACAGAAATTGGTACCAGGCCATGGCGTATTGCTGTGATAGATCTGACCATGTTGTTTTGGGGAGGATTGTAGAAGGAGTTTGGAACTTCAGACTGGAAAAGCCATTGCATGTTCAGAGTTCAGTGGGCTGTTCTGTGGGAACCTGGAAGATAATGTTGACGAAAGGATGATGGAGGCCTGGCTTCTGAAGTTCCAGAGGAAACTTGAGAGTCCCTTAAAGACTCTACTGGGACCATTTGATATTTTGAATTAAGAATCAGTGGATGCTGGTCAGCTAGAGCTGAAGAATTCAGTGTAATTAAAAAGAGACCAACAGCCAGGTGGTGGTGGAGCATGCCTTTAATCCCAGCACATGGGAGGCAGAGCAGGTGGATCTCCAAGTTCGAGGCCAGCATGATCTACAGAGTGAGTTCCAGGACAGCCATGACTGCACAGAGAAACCTTGTCTCAATAAAAAAAAATCCTGTGTGTATGTGAGTATCTGGGCAAGTGTGTGTGTGTGTGTGTGTGTGTGTGTGTGTGTGTGTGTGTGTGTGAATGTTATTCTTTGGGAGCCATCTACCTTGTTTTTTTGAGACAGGATTTCTCACTAGGACAGGAGTTCTCAGATTAGGCTATGATGGCTGTCATGAGCCCCAAGAATCCACCTGTCTTATCTACCTAGCACTGAGATTACCATCCTGCCTCTTTCTGTTTTTGGTATGGTTGCTGAAAATCAAATTCAGGTTCTTGTGCTTACATGGCAAGCAGTTTACCAACTGAGCTACAGTCCAGACCTAAAGAGATTTAATAAGAGGAAATATCTTATATGTTTGTTCATGCAAATAGCATTTCAGATGCTCTTCATTCTTTTGTACAGACCCATATATCTATCTGGTATCAGTTTCCTTCTGCTTGAAGGACTTCTTCATAATGTGACTCTCTGCTTGAGTTATTGTAGCTTTTGAATATCTTTCTTTTTTTTCTTTTTCTTTTTTTCCCTTACTTTTCAGGAACTGATTATTTTTTCACAGGCTGATCACATTTTCCCTCCTCCCTCCTCTTTTCCCATTCCCTCCTCCAGACCCACCATCCACTCCTCCTCCTTTCTCTTCAGAAAAGGCAGCCCTCCCATGGATATCAGCCAGCCATGGCATATCAATTTGCAGTGACACTAGGCACATCCTCTCCTATTAAGGCTGGATGAGGCAACCCAGAAAAGGGTCTAAAAGCAGGAAACAGTCAGAGACAGCCCTGCTCCCACTGTTAGGAGTCCACAAGAAGACCAAGCTACACACCTGTCACATACATGCAGAGGGCCTAGGTCAGTCCCATGCAGGCTCCCTGGCTGTCTTTTCAGTCTCTGTGAGCTCCTAGGAGCCCAAGTGAATTGACTCTGTGGGTTTTCTTATGGTGTCCTTGGCCCTCTGACTCCCATAATCCTTCCTCCCCTCTTCCACAGGATTCCCCAAAGTCCACCTAATGTTTGGCTGTGGGTCTCTGCACCTGTTTCCATCAGTTGCTGGGTGAAGCCTCACTGACAGCAATTGGGTGGCTAGGCAACCATCTATGAGTATATCAGTATCATTAGGAATCATTTCATTGACTTTTTTTTCTTTTTTGCCAGTCATACTTGTTCTATCCTAGGTCTCTGGAAGTCCAGCCTCTGGGTCCTGGCCCTTCAGAGACTGTCAGGGGTGGCTCCCTCTCATAGTATGGGTCTCAAGCTGGACCAGTCATTGGTTGGCCTCTCCATAATTTCTGCGCTACCATTATTCCAGCATATTGTGTAGGCAGGGCAAACTGTAGCTCAAAGGTTATATGGTTGGGTTGGTGTCCAATCCATCCATGGAAGTCTTGCCTTGTTATAGGAGATGGCCGTCAACTTCCTGAACAGAATACTGTAGTGGGTAGCTGTTCCAGCTTTGACCTGGAAGTACTACACCCAATGAGGCTTCCAGTAACTGTCACACCTACCTATGACCTGCCCTTGAGGTGGGGCTGAGACAGGACCCCTTAAGAACTAAGATCGGATGTGCCAGCGCTCTTGGTTCCTGGTGATCTTGGATGCTGGATGGTAGACCGAGCAGAGTTCTCCAGAGAACCCAGCTGGGCTGCACATCACCTCTCCTGGATCCCCCATTAGAACACCAATAACACAGGCACTAAGACCAACAATTAATAAATGGGACCTCATGAAACTGAAAAGTTTCTGTAAGGCAAATGACACCATCAAAAGGACAAAAATGGCAGCCTACAGAATAGAAAAGATCTTCACCAACTCCACATCCGACAGAGGGCTGATTTCCAAAATATATAAAGAACTCAAGAAACTAGAAATCAACAAATCAAGTAATCCAATTAAAAATGGGGCACAGACCTAAACAGAGAATTCTTAACAGATGAATCTCACATGGCCAAGAAGCACTTAAAGCAATGGTCAACATCCTTAGGCAACCAGGAAGTGCAAATCAAAACGACTCTGAGATACCATCTTACATCTGCCAGAATAGCTGAGATAAAAAAAAAAAAACACAAGTGACAGTTCATGCTGGAGAGGATGTGGAGCAAGGAGAATACACCTCCATTGCTGGTGGGAGTGCAAACTTGTACAGCCACTTTGGATATCAGTATGGCAGAAAATTGGGAATTAACCTACCTCAAGACCCAGGTATACCACTCCTGGCATATACCCAAAGGATGCTCTACCATACCACAAGGACACTTGCTCAACTAAGTTCATAGCAGCTTTATTTGTAATAGTCAGAACCTGGAAACAACCTAGATACCCCTCAACCAAAGAATGGATAAAGAAAATGTGGTACATTTACACAATAGAGTATTACTCAGCTGTTAAAAACAATGATATGAAATTTGCTGGCAAATGGATGGAACTAGAAAAGATCATCCTAAGTGAGGTAACCCAGACCCAGAAAGACAAAACATGGTATGTACTCACTTATAAGTAGATATTAGCTATAAAGTAAAGGATAGCCATGCTACAATCCACAGACCCAAAGAAGCTAAGTAACAAGGAAGGCTCAAGGGGAGACACATGAATCTTACTATGAAGGGAAATAGAATAGACATCACAGGTGGGCAGGGATGTCTGGATGGGGTTGTACATGGGAACAGGAAGGATCAGGTGTGGGAGGATAGAGGGAGAGAGTACTGGAAAGACAGCTAGAATTAGGGGCATCTCTGGGATGAGCTAGAAATCCAGTGCAATGGGAACTCCTAGGAATCTATGAGGGTGAGTGACCCCTAGCTAAGACTCCTAGCAATGGGAGATATGAAGCTTTTGAATATCTTTAAGTCTTCATTTGGGTTTCATTTTTAAAGTTGTTTTTAATCATGATAAAAATGAGTAACATGAAATTTGTCATCATAACTTTTGAAAAGAGAGAACAAGATTTTGTTATGTATCCTTGAGTAAAATTTTTACTTTTCCTACCCTCCAAAACCCTATCTTAACTATTTTAAACTATGAAGGTCACTAGTGTCATGTATATTCACCATATTATACAATCAATCTCCAAAACTTACTTATCTTTTAAATGTGAAATTCTGAAGGTATAATGCAGTCAGCATAAAAACAACACTCTATACTAATTCTACATATACCGATGCTGTGGGATGTCTGTACGTCAATTGCTCTGATTGGTCAATAAATAAAACACTGATTGGCCAGTGGTTAGGCAGGAAGTATAGGCAGACTAACAGAGAGGAGAAAAGAAAGAACAGGAAGGCAGAAGGAGTCATTGCCAGCATGTGAAGATGCGGTAAGCCACGAGCCATCTGGCTAGGTATAGATTTATGGAAATGGATTAATTTAAGCTATAAGAACAGTTAGCAAGAAGCCTGCCATGGCATACAGTTTGTAACCAATGTAAGTCTCTGTGTTTACTTGGTTGGGTCTGAGTGGCTGTGGGACTGGCGGGTGACAAAGATTTGTCCTGACTGTGGGCAAGGCAGGAAAACTCTAGCTACATACCAACCTCATCCCAAACCCTTAACAACCACCACTGTAGGTCACATCTCTATGAATGGGACTACTACTCTGTGTACCTCATTGAAGTGGAACTTAATACTATTTACTTGACTAGCTTACTTTACTCAGCATAATATTCTCAAGATTCTTCCACACTGTAGTATGTATCACAATTCTTTATCTTTTGCCAATTAAACTAAAGAAACAATTCTTAAAAGTAGGTGTATTTTTTTAAAATACTGTATGTATTCATTGTCCATTGTACTGTGTTACATAGAAACATTTTCATACAAATATATTCTGTACATTGAGAATTCAGAATTCTTTTCTAGGGTCATTAATATTTTAGTGTATATGAGTATTTAATTTGATTGTCTATTCGTCTCTTGATGGAACCTGAGTTGTGGTCATCTTTCCTTAGTGTGCATAGTACTTCTAAGGACATGTATATACAAACATCTCAAGATCATGCTTTTAATTCTTTTAGATACATAACCAGAAGAGATTTCATTGGATCATATGTCACTGAATTTTAATTTTTGGAAGTTCCACACAGTTTTCAGTGGTGGCTACACAATTTTATATTCATGCCAACTGCTTTCATTTTTTTTAAAAATTGTGCCAGGTATAGAATTCTAAGTTGACAGATTTTTCTCCTACTATTTAAAAAACAAAAACAAACAAAAAATGTTGCTCTGCTAGTGTAGTATAGAACTTGCTTGAAATGGTGTTATCTTTAATTTGTTCCTCTATATGTAGGGCATAATTTCTCTCTGATTGCTTTAAGATTATTTCTTTAATGATGATTTTGAGCAATTAGATTATTTAGTATCTCATCAAAGTTTTCTTCATGTTTCTCATATTAAGATTTACTGTAGATTTAGAGTTTTATTAAGTTTTGAGTATTTTTAGCCATTATTTCTTCAAATTCCAATTACCCATATATTAGATTACCTAAAGTTAATGATACTCTTAATTTTTAAGGTTTCTTTCTGTGTTTAACTTTGGACTGATTCTTTGCCATGACTTCAATTTCACCAATATTTTATTCTATAATGTTTATTTATTTCATTTCTATAAGTTGTATTTGAACATTTTCCTTTTTTACATGTTTAAATAACTTCTTATATATAGAGAATATAATTATAAGAACTATTTCAGCTAGGTATAGTGGCTCACACCTGTAATGCCAAACTTGGGGAGCTGAGGAAGGAAGATTGCCAATAATTTTGAGCCAGTTTAGGCTACACAATGAGTTCCAGGCCAGACTAGCTACAAAATGAGACTCAATCTCAAAACAAAGAGAAAGAGGGGGAGGCGAGGGGAGGGAGAGAAGGAGGGGAAGAGGCAGGGAAGGAAGGGGATGGAGAGGGAGATAGAGAGGCTAATGCTAACTTGATATCAGATTTTGGTTGGTTTCAACTGGTTGTTTATGCTCCTCATTTCAACTGGTTGTTTATGCTCCTCCTAGTTCTTTGTAGGCTCAGCAATTTTTTACTGAATTTAAAATATTGTGACCTTCACCCTTTTGGGTGACGAACAGTGTTATATTCAATACGTACTTTTAAACATGGCTCTGAAGCAATGAAGCTCCTTGGTATCAATTTGATCCTTTCATATATACTTACATGGTTTTTTCTGGTTCTGGCCTTATTATGGGACTAATTATTCTCTACTACTGTAGCAATGACTTTCTAAGATCTTTATCTAATTCTCCATGAACCAGAGGTTTTCCAGTCTGAGTGACAAGATAGGCTTATCCCAGACCCATGTGAGTACTGTTCTCGATAATATTTGTAGACGGCTACTCTGGCTGGAGATAGTTTCATTCCATGCATATGTTGTGACTAGAAATATCCAAAACACTAGAGCAGGAAGTTCTGATAACTAGGGGTCTCTCTCCATTATGCACTCATCTTCTGATACCCTGGTCTATGAACTCTAGCTCTTGGCCTCCACAGACTTTCCACTCCATCTCTCCAAATCAGAATGCCTGTCAAACCATAATTCAGTTCCCTTCTTCTGCTGTTGTCTGGAAACTCATGGCAGTAAGCCAAATAGTTGAACTGCTTACTTTCTTATCTTCCACTGATCATTTGTCATTGTCTGATAGTCAATGCCATTAAACTGACCTTTTTCGAGTATTTCAGGTATTTTCTTTGGTTTTTCAGGGGGCAGAATTTGTTGTTTTGTTTTGCTTTTTTGAGACAGGGTCTCACTATGTGGTCCAGTCTGGCCTAGAACTCTCAATGTTAGCCCAAACTGAATTCAAATCCCCCAGATATCCACCCTGCCAACATCTCCTGAAAGGTGAGATAATGAGTATGAGTCCCCATGCCAGAGGCTTTGTTTTATATTTTGGGGAGGAGTGTTGTTTAAGCAGGGACACAAATTGGTCCTTGTTACTACATTTTAGTTGAAAACAGAGTACTAAACAATTTGCATTTTTAAAAGAAAGTATATCCCATTTATACACACACAGGCATACACACGTACACAAATATTCAAAATTTTCTTAAATGATGTAATGAAGAGCGATTGATTGTACTTTGCTTTTTAAAACCAATTATCTGTAGTTTAAAATATTTCCACAGAAAACTAGGATTGTTGTATAATTTTTAAAGCTACTTTTAAATGCACCAATACTTTTTAAGGGAATAACCACTACCATCCTGACTTTCTTGCCTTTCACACCAAATTACTTTCCTATCAATGATGTTATTTTCCTTTATGAAAGTTCACAATGGGAGGAATCACATCTTACTATTTTTTTAATAAATATTTGCACACTACCCACTGATATTTGAATATTTGATACATAGATGGTGTCTAAAAATAGAGACTAGTAAGGTATTATTACTTTCTTTTTTGTTTGCCTGTTTATTCGCTTATGTAGTACTGAGCACAGAATCTAGGGTCTCACAGATGCTACATAAGTGCTGTACCACTGAGCTGCTGTTCTCTGATTTTTATACTGAACAGTGTGTTTTATTTGGTGCAGAGGAGAAAGAATACAATGAATGCAAATAGATTATTCCCAAACCTTAAAACTTCTGGTAGCTTTTCCCCACAGAATGTTGTGTAACCAATTTACTAAATCTCTTGTCAGTTGACTTCTTGTTTGGTGACCTAAAAATAAAATAAATAAATAAGTAAATAAATAAATAAAGCAAGCCACACTCTGAGAAGAACCTACATCCATTGCATTAAACAGAGTGCTCAGTATTTTCATACTACACTTAATCTTGTAACCGTACTTAATCCTTAAGTAATGTCTATGAAAACAATCACACAGATTTCCACCTTCAATTTTAGGTATAATACGATTAGAGTTTGCTTGAATCACTGTAATTCTCCCAACAGTCTGTGATAGAGTTCTATCTCAGTCTCTTTTTAACTTACTTTTCATGTTCCAAATTAGATCATTATCTGGTGCCCTAGTAAGGTTATTGTGAATGAGCAGACAGCAATGTCAGAAATCATTAATAAGAACTGCTCATACTATTATGTACTGAAAAAGATCAGATCAAGTTGACAAGAAAGGCCAATTATACCTTAAAGCTTTTTAAAAGTACTTTAAGACCACGTTTACAGATAAACTTGTACCTGATTATTTCTGGTCTAGACATTTACAGGATTCAAATATATTAGCACATTAAGATAAAGTTTAAACTGCAATAGAATTCTATACCCCTTTCTCATCTGCCCTTTTGGAACAAACCATCAATTTCCGAAAATGTCTTCATTAGAACACTAATACTCTCTGACTCACCAGTGGAGTCAGCAAATGTAGCTTGTTTCATGGCTTAAAAACACTTATGTAAGAGTAACCAGCTACTTAATATGTCTCCTAAGAAGATTATAATACTTTGATTATATATGTAAACTCTAACTGAAATTTTCTGAAAATGAATTTTTCTGCAAAATCAATTTTTTTTTAGTTAGCTAATGATTTCTTTTCTTTAGACATGAATTCTAGGGCTAGGGAAACAGCTCAGTCGGTAAAGTGATTGCTATGTAAGAAAGAGGAGCAGTTAAATTCCCAGCACTCATGTAAAAAGTCAGGCATTGCCGCACATGATTGTTTTTCCTGTGCTAGAGAGGAGGAGGAGAAAAGGAGATCCCTGGGGCTCACTGGGAGGCCAATCTAGTTTACTCAGTTCACTCCTAGCTAATGAGACAAGATAGACAGTTCCTAAGGCAAGATACCTTAGGTTGCACTCTGGGCACACACGCGGGCACACATGCGTATGCATGCACGCGCGCGCGCACACACACCACATACATGTACATACACACATAAAAACAGAAAATATAAATGTCTAACTTTCTAGTTCTCTTATATAAAATTTAACCTTTCCTTGACCATTGAAGGTCGACATCACCAAACAACTATTGCATTTTATTGTACTATCGCTTTATTGCAGTAAGCAAAATACTTATAGTCTCAGCTAGTTGGGGGGACTGAGGAAGCAGATTCACATGCACACAGGATAAGAAACACAGCAAGGTGCTGTTCCTGAGACTAAAGAAGTAGCTCAGTTGGTAAAGTGCTCAGTTGGCTGTGCCACACAAGCTTGAGGACCTGAGTTTGGAGCTCTACACCCACATATAAAGCCAGGTGTGGTAGCATGCACTTGTAATCCCAGTACTGGGAGGAAGAGATAAGAGGGTCCTTAGAGTTTTGGAATCTAATTGAATTAGTGGATTCAGGTCCTAGTGAACCAGTCTAACTGAATTAGCAAACCCCAGGTCACAATGAGACCTTATCTCAAAAGATAAGGTGGGTGGTTCTAGAGGAATGACACCTGAGGTCATGCACTAGCCTCCATAACACACACACACACACACCACACACACCACCACACACAGAGGAGAGAGAGAGAGAGAGAGAGAGAGAGAGAGAGAGAGATTTTCTCATATTTATCTACCTACATATTATTTTCTAATTTTTTAATTTCTTTATCTACATATTATTTCCAGAGAATGACCTCTAACAAGAAAAATATGCTTTTTCCTCCCATATAGTCAGGTTAGCTTGTGAATCTCTTCTATTTGAATTAAGGTATCATTAAAATGCAAGGGCCAGCCAGCTAGAAAAGGGGGGTGCATTTCAGGGTCAGGTAGAACCTGGTGCAAGGAAAACTCCCAGGAATCTACAGAGATGACCCAGCTAAGACTCCTAGCAACAGAGAATATGTAGCCTGACCTGGTCATCTCCTGTGACCAGACAAGACTTCCAGTGGAGGGACTGGGACACCAACCCAGCCACATAACCTTCAACCTACAGTCTGTCTTGCTTATAGGATATGTTTGGGTAAGGGTGGTGTAGAGATTGTGGGGTGGCCAACCAATAACTAGTCCAGTCTGAGACCCATGCTGTGAGAGGGAGTCCAACCCTGACACTGCCTGGAGTGTCAGGACCCAAAGGCTGGATGGCCCAGAGACCTAGGATAGAACAAAACATGACTGGAGAAAAAAAGCCAATGTAATGATGCCTAATAATATTCTGCTATACTCATAGATTGGTGCCTAGCCAATAGTCATCAGAGAGGCATCATCCAGAAACTGGTAAAAACAGATATAGAGACCACAGCAAATATTAGGCTGAGCTCAGGGAATCCTGCTGAAGAGAGGGAGGAAGGATTGTAGGAGCCAGAGGGGTCAAGGGCATCACAAGAAAATCCACAGAATCAACTAACCTGGGCTCATAGGAGCTCATAGAGACTGAACAACCAGGGAGGCTGCATGGGACTGACCTAGGCACTCTGCATATATATATATAACAGTTGTGTAGCTCAGTCTTCTTGTGGGACTCCTAACAGTGGGAGCAGGAGCTGTATCTGATTCTTACTGGCTTTTGGACCCTACTCCTCATACTGGGTTACCTTGCCTAGCCTTAATACACGGGAGGTGCTTAGTCTTACTCACGACAGTTTGATATGCCATGTTTTGTTGATAGTCATAGGAAGCCTGCCCTTTTCTGAAGAGAATAGAGGAGGGGTGGATGGGGAGGGGCAGAGGTGAGGTAGGGGGAAGGACTGGAAGGAGAAGAGGGAGAGAAAATTGTAGTCTCAGGATGTAAAATAAAAAAATTAAAAGAAATGCCAAGGGCCAGAAACCAAATAACCAAGATTATCAAAAGGGATTCAAAAGTAATTGAATTCTTAATGAAGATCTGGAGAAAGGGTATCATTAGAAAAATAAATTTCATAGGAAATAGAATTCAAAAAGCTCTTAACATCAGATGAACCTTTTAGAAACTATTAATGTATTTGTTTGTATGAAAACATGATGCACACTTAATGCAAATTTAACCAATGCAGTAAAATATGATAGACGCAACCAATGCCCTCCAATGCTACCATTCGGGGAAAAAAACCTCACTCTTACCATTTAGTGACTATCATTGTAGTTATAGCTCTCTATACTGACAGAGTTGGAAAGATGAGGTCAGGCGGAGATTTCTCAAGCCAGTGACTATATCATCTGCACACTTACATCAAGGTAGAGAAGCTGTGCAGAGAGTAGAAGATCAGGGCAATGCTGAGCAGAGCTGGTTCTATATCTCTGCTTTAACCACAGAAAATTGAATCTGTTTTATTTGGGTGGAGTTTATGTAAGACTGCATCACAAAATAATGCTGCCGCTAAAAAGCTTGAGCAAGACTTTTGTTCACAATACTCACTTTAGAGCTGAAAAGCCAGAGTCCAGAGATATTGACTTGCCCAAAGACACATAGCTAATTTGAGTTCAGATAAGAAACACAAACTTGGGTTTATAAACCTCACAACTTTCTACTACAGAAGGACTTTAAGCTCAGAGGTTTGTCTGTATTTTGAAGATGTTTTGTCATTTTTGCTTAGTTGTTCATTACAGCACACCAGAGTTGTGACCTCTAGATAGTTACACTGTTGTTGAAAACCATTAAGGAGAGAGAAAAAAAGGGAAATGGGAAAAATCTGTTGACCTGAGTGAGGATTTTGCCATTGCTCTGACATTTATCTTAATAATAAGCAGATTAACAACTTTGAGAAAACACAGAATCTTACTGACCTATAAGGATTTCTTTAATCTTCTCTTCAGCCATCAGGTCTTGATCTTTTTGTAAAAGTATGTCAATATAGAACAATAGAACTTTCCTACTATCTTCTGCCAACTTAAAATGATCAGAGATGATCCTCAGAAAACAAAACCCAACAGAATCTCTGTCCAAAAGACATAATTTTAAGCAGTATAAATAGAACTGAATTTTGATCAATGAGATTAAAATAATTTCAATGTGAGTCCAAACATGCTTAAATTCCTATTTGTCAATAATAAATCATTTAATTATAGTAACACTTTCTTCAAATTTTTATTATTTTGTGTGTGTGTGTGTGTGTGAGAGAGAGAGAGAGAGAGAGAGAGAGAGAGAGAGAGAGAGAGAAGGAATATGAAAACAAAGAACGAAGTTGAATGACTCATGCTTTCTAATGTCAAAGCTTATTACAAAGATACATAACCAAAATTTATGGAACTGGCATAAATATAGATAGACCAATGAAACAAAATAGAGAACACAGAAACAAACCTTAGCATACATGGCCAAATGATTTTTGATGAAGGTTCTAGGACCATTTAATGGAGAAATAAGTCTTTTAACAAATGATGATGGAAAAAATAAATAAAATTTTATATCCAAAGGAAATTGGACTTTTTCTTTGCATCATGTATAAAGATTAACCCCAAATGGATCAAAGACATAAATATTACAGCTAAATTTCCTCTGGTTGTACAAGCAATTACAAGCAGCTGCTAGAATAAATAAATTCAGTAAAATTTCAGGATACAAAACTTGATACCATTTCTTTATATTACAATAAAATATTCTGCAAGTAAAGCAAAAGTATTTCCCCTTTACTATAGCATGAAAAGATATATAAAATACTTAAGAATAAATTTACCTAAGATGAAAAACTGAAATAAATGGAAAGATATATCATTCTTATGGATTAAAAAAATTAATGGTACTAACATATTTATGCTTATCCCCCTAAAAACTACAGATTAAGGGCAATCTCTATCAAAATTCTAGTATCATTTTTCATAGAAATAGAAGTAGTAATACTAAAATCTTTTGAAAAGATGGAACAGAAGTTGAGAGAGAGTCCCATTTTTCTAGAGGATCCAGTTTGGTGCTCTGCACCCAAGTCAGGAGGTTCCCAACTGCCTGTACGTCCAGCCCCAGGCAACCAGACGCCTCCTTCTTCTTCTTCTTCTTGCTTTTGCAAGCATCTGCACACATGTGGCATACATTCAGAGACACACAGACACATAAGCAAAGTAAAAATAAATATTAGGAAAAAAAACAGTTGGAGGTGTCACACTTTCTGGTTCCAAATTACACTTCAAGGCTATAGTATTCCCACAGTATGATACTGTCATCAAAACAGAAACATAGAACAATGAAGAATATTGAAAGCCAAGAAAAGGCTCATTTTTTCTTCAATAAGAGTATCCATAAAATAGCAGAAAAAGATTGCCTTTTAAAAAATTATGTTGGAAAATGGATATTCTTTTTGTTTGTTTGTTTGGTTGGTTTTTCGAGACAGGGTTTCTCTGTGTAGCTTTGTGCCTTTCCTGGGACTCACTTGGTAGTCCAGGCTGGCCTCGAACTCACAGAGATCCGCCTGCCTCTGCCTCCCGAGTGCTGGGATTAAAGGCGTGCGCCGCCACCGCCCGGCTGGATATTCTTATTCAAAACCATGAAACTGCACCTTTATCTTACACTATTCACAAAAATTAATCTTACATATATTAAAGACTTAAGCATAATAACTGAAGCCATAAAACACCTAAAAGAAAAAAATAGGGAACAAACTCTTTGACATTGATCTTGGTAATGATTTAAAATACAACAGACAAAAGCAAAAATAACCAAGTAGGACTATATAAATCTAAAATGTTTCTATACAGCAAAGGAAACATTTAACAAAATGAAAAGGTAGTCCACAAAGGAAATATTTCATACCACACATCCAATATGAAGTTAGTATGTAAAATTTATACAACTCTTCAGCCCCCACCCCCAAACCAACCTGAGGAGGTGGCAAAGACAAGAGGATCTGAGGTTCTGCTGGCCACTCAGTCCAGCAGAAACAGCCAGCTCCAGATTCCGTGAGTGACCAGGTCTCAAAACAAAACAGTGGACAAGCTAGGAATGGGGTAGGCCTGGGTAACCTTCTGCTGTTTCACGCAGTTTGGCTTCAAATAAGGACAGAATTTCCAACAATTTCTGAAATGACCCTAAACAGATTGCTGATGTTTTTAATACTGACTCAGTATTGATGATTTTAAAATGAAAATATGGGTCAATACTGAAAAATACATCATGCTTTATCAAATATTCAACCAAGAATTACATAAAACTAAATAATCCCATCCATCTCATTATTATTTACCTCAAGAAAAATAACAGAATAAATATGAGAATAAATCCAGTGCAGAGCCAGAGACTAGGAAAATATAGTCAGTGCTTAGAAACTGTGAAAGATTTCTGTAATTAAAAGCAAATGCAATCAGGATGATTAAAAAAAAATCAGGGATGAGAATATTGAAACCAAAAAGAAATGAGAATAAAAAAATAGCCTAGGAAAATCTATTAAGTCAGAAATTAATGGAACCTAGGAACAATTGATTATGGTTACAGAAGAACTGCAAACATTAATCCAATTCTCCACTGTGTGACAAGCAATAGAGACCGTTTATATTTTGAATCCAGGCTTTTCTGTCAAGCACATTTTTAAGCAATATAAGAGATCAGCTTCAGCTTATATAAGAAACAGAGGATAGAGACTTGGGGGTAACTTGCATAGTATTGAAAATCCCTCTAATTCCCACATCAAAGTGGGGGTGGGACTAGTGTATCTAGCACACTGTAATAGCTAGTTTCTAAATATATCCTCCCAATGAACTGTGCTTCTTGGTATTCACATCCTGGTAAAAATCTTTTCTCCTGGAATCTGGACTGGCTCTGTGGTTTGTTTTTTATTACAAGCATATTTTAACTATACAAAGTAATTGGTTTCACTATGACATTTTCATATATATATTATATATATAACATACTATGATCATATTCATAACATCATTAACCCTTACTTAGGCCCTTCCCCCACCCATATGGCTAATAGTCCTCTTCTACTTTCCTGTCTCTCTTATTTTAATTGCTACACATGAGAGAAAACATATATTGTCTTTGATTCTGGGTTATTTTGCTTAAGAAGACACTCATTGGCTAAAACTATTTTCTTTAAAATGACATATTTTTTTATCCAAGTAAGACTCATTCTGTATATTTAAAACTTCTTTATTAATCCAACTATTGACAGACACACCAATTCCAAAACTCAACAATAAACATGGGTATACAGGTATCCTATTATAAGTGTACTTTGAATCTTTCAAGTATATAACCAAAAACGGTATGTTGAATCATATGATAGTTATATTTTTCATTATTGAGGCCTCCCCATACTAATTCCCACAGTGGCTGGGCTATTCTCACTAGTAGCATAAAAGAGTTCCTTCTCAAATGGTCAGTTTTCTCTGAGATCATGATAACCATTTTCCAGTGGAAAGCCACACATGCAAGAATATTTGGGCACCATGTATTAGCCTTAGCAGGGATACAAAAAGGACACAAAGTTGGGTGGGAAAGGAAAGGGGTGGATATGGGAAGAGTAGGATGGGGAAGGGTGAATATGATCAAGAAATTAAGTAACTAATGAAAAAAATTTCCTTTCCCTGCTACAATTTCACAAGTGTTTGCTGGTTTGGAAGTACCTAATTACAGCCATTCCAAACAGGGTGAGAAATTTAAAGCAGTAGTTTAAATTTACACTTCCTTGGTGGCTATGTTGAACACTTTTTAACTTATTGTAGTACTAGTCATACTAGTATATAATGTTTTGATCAAATCCACCCCCCTTCACTTTTCTCCAGTTCCTCCCCTACCACTTCCATCACTTTCCCCTTCCAAGTTATTTGGTTGCTTTTCAAACACTACCTACTGAGTCCATTTATGCACATACTATCTGTATGTGCACAGGTGTGGGACCATCTACTAGAGCATGGGTAGCCTCTCACAACCTGTATCTCTGAAGGAAACTGACTCTCCCTTCCCTAGCAGCCATCAATTGTCAATAGCTCCTCAGATAGGGATGGCAACTAAGGACTCCTTCCCCAACCATGCTGGGATTTGGCCTGGCTTGATTTTGTGCAAGTTCTGTGCATGCAATCATAACCACTGTGAGTTCATGTATGCAACTGTCCTGTTGTTTCTGGCCAATATTGTTTTGCTGCAAACATATACCCTCCTTGGCTCTTAGAATTTTTCCACCCCCTCTTCTGCAGTGACTCCTGAGCTTTGGAGAAAGGGGCTGTGATATAGGTGTCCTATTTAGAGCTGAACACTACAATTTCTTATTCTCTGTACACTGACCTCATCATTTGTGGGAGCCCACAGTAACTCAGTTTCCCACAGGGACTCGGCTTGAAGCTGAAGTCCATTCTGACCCAAAAGAGTTCAAAGACTGCTTGCTCTAGTCTCTTCAGAAGCTGTGAGAAAGCTCTGATAAGGCTCCTAGGGAAAGTACAGGGGCTGTGAGAAAGTCCTGATCAGCTTGTGGGAAATAAGTAATTATTTAGCAAATGTCCAATTCTAGGCAGGCTGCTGATGGTAGCAGGTGGCACATGTTTGAGATAATGAAACTGCCTGTTCCTTGAATCAAGGACAGGCTAGACCACCTGTGCTGTGCTTTGTTCCACTTTAGCTTTTCAGTTTGTATGTAAGATGGCTGTGAAATAAACTCAGAGCTCGCTTGGTATTGACCAGAAGCCCTCCCAGCGCTGATTTTCTGTCTCCGTCTATTCTTCTATCTGTTTTTTCACCAGCCTCATGTCCTACTCAGCTACCCTAGCTGACTCATCGGCTGGTTCTGACAATCATCTACAAAAAGAAGCTTCTTTAGGAGGCTTGAAAGATGCACTAATTTGGGGTATAGGTGGCAGTTAATTACTGTCCATTTAGCAGAATAATACTACTAGGTTCTCCTGTAGGGTCTATGACCTAATCAGCCATAGGTTTATTGCTCAGTTGAAGGTATGAGGCATGGGTTCCATCTTGTAGCTCTAGCTTTAAATCCAATCAGAAAGTGGTTGGTTACTTTCAAACATTCATTACACTAGTTTCCACCAGTGGAGGTATCTTCCCAGGCCAGTCATTACTGGAACTCACAGGGCTCACAAGTGGGTAAGACTGTTGATCCAGTCCTATGTTAAGGTTCCCCGATCCATTTGGAGTCCAATTTTGTGTAAAGTGAGAGATAAGGATTGTGGTGGTATTTGTTCCCCAAAATATTGTGTACTTTAATAAATTTATCTGGGGTCAGAGAACAGACAGCCACTAGATACAAAGGCTAGAAAATGGTGGCACTCACACCTTTAATCCTAGCATTCCAGAAACAGAAATCCCTCTGGATCTCTGTGAGTTCAAGGCCACTTTGGAAATAGCCAAGCATGGTGACACACGCCTTTAATCCCAGAAAGCCAGCCTTTAATCCCAGGGAGTGGTGGTAGAAAGCAGGAAGATATATAAGGCGTGAGGGCAAGAAACTAGAGGCATTTTGGCCTGGTTAAGCATTTGGCTGGTTAAGATTTTGGCTGGTTAAGCATTCAGGCTCTTGAGCAGTAATTCAGCTGAGACCCATTCCGGATGAGAACTCAGAGGCCTCCAGTCTGAGGAGACAAGACCAGCTGAGGATCCGGCGAGGTGAGATAGCTGTGGCTTGTTCTGTCTCTCTGATCTACCAGCATGGACCCCAATAACTCGCCTCAGGTTTGATTTTGTTAATAAGAACTTTTAAAATTCCTGCTACAAAGGATATTGTTTCATTCTTCTACATACAGCAATCCTGTTTGAACAGCACCATTTGCTGAAGGTCTTTCATGTGTTTACTGGCCATTTGTACTTTTTTTTAAGTTTTATCGTATTATTAGTGTGTGTGCATGTGTTCATGAGTGCATAATGTGTACATGGGCATGCATGTGGAGGTCAGAAGATAATTTTGTGGAGTTCATTCTTTCCAATCATCTTTAGATGTGTTCTGGGACTCGAACACGGGTCACCAGGCTTGCACAACATGTGCCTTTACCCACCAAGCCATCTCACTAGCTCCACTTGCACTGCTTCATTCAGCTCACCTGCCTACTTACTGATTGGATTATTTAGAAGCTTAGTGCTCAAAACTTTTTTAGTTCTTTATATATTCTAGTTATTAATTCCTGGTCCAATGAATAGCTGGTGAATATTTTCTTTTATTCCATAGACCATCTCTTTGTACCACTGTTTCTTTTGCTGTGCAGATTGTTTTTTAAAGTGTATTTATAATTATGTGTATGTCTCTGTGTGTATGTGTGGGTATATGCATGTGAGTACAGGTGCTCATGGAGGCCAAAGCTGTCAGATCCTTCTGGAGCTGAAGTTAGAGGCTGTTGTAAGCTGCCCAGCATCCGTGCTGGGAATCCAATTCAGGGCCTCTGCAAAAACATTATGCATTCTTAACCACTGAACCATTTCTCCAGTCCCCACTATATAGCTTTTCAATGGGATACAATCTGGTTTATCAATCCTTGCTATAATTTCCTGAGTCTTGTTGATTTCTGATGTTAATATAGTCTTGTCTTCTAGTTTCTTACTTCTTGTAACTCTGGATAAACCAAATCATGATATAAGATATCCAACTTCCTCAGGCATTTCATGTTATAAGGAAATCTAAGCTAGACATATGACGAAAGAGGGAGATACCTGATTAACTTCCAGATGTTTCAAACATTTCAGGCAACAGGTATATAAGTGAAGAAAGCATAATGAATAGTTAGTCCAGCCATTTTTTAGAATTTTCTGTAAGTTTAGATATTTCTAGCACCAGCCACTCTCTGATTGCATCCACAAAACCTCCCAAGCAACATCCACCCAAGTTGAGTTATTTAATGAGACAAACCAGTAAGTTTTAAGGTTGCATGTTACAAAGCAATAAATAACTATAAAGCTCATGCATTCTGAAAGAAATTCTACCAGCAACATGTCCATTTATGACAGAATATCGTCAAAGTCAGCTAACCCAGATCACATGTGAGAGTGAACTATGCCATGGGATAACAATACATACAACCACACAGATTGCTGTCTCTTAGGAGCCTGTTCTTTTCTAATGAGAGACAGAAAAGGAGTGGATCCAGAGGAGAGGGAAAGAGGAAGAACTGGGAGGAGTGGAGGGAGGAGAAATTATAATCAGGAATATATTATATGAGAAAAGAATAAAAAGAAAAACTGTTGGCTGGATATTTGATACTGCATAATATCAGCATTTTTCAGAGTGGACAGACATTTTTATTTTATAATCATCAATAATGAAAACATTGCTTCACATAAACCTATGTGCAAAATGGTAGCAGTTTGTTTAGGGCCATTTTAGAAATTGTTGAAAGTTATGTCCTAATCCCAAGCCAAAATTCACCTAATGATAATGAAACTCAAGTAATCAACTCAGTGATTTTTAAAATCAAACATTCTAATACAATATATTCTAAAGATATAATAACTTGAAACATGGTGTCCTACTTTGCTTTCTATTGCTATGATAAATAACCATGACCCAGGGCAACTTGGAGAAGAAAGGGTTTATTTGTCTTACACTTCCACATCACAGTTCATCAATGAAGAAAGTTAGGGCAGGAAGTCAAGCACTCTCTAGGTACCCCTGGTCCGGCCACTGCTGCTTTCCTCAGCCCCTCTTCCCAGCCCATATCCATCCTCTTGGGACTAGTCATGCAACAAGGCCCCATCCAGGATGCCCCTAGTATTGCTCTGTCACCCTCTGTGGAGCTGGACTTTGAAGCATATTAAGAGGCTTCTGAAGTCAGTCCCTTTCTCTCACCTGCTAGTCTATTACTCCACCCACACACTGTAATGATCTGAGAATGTTTCGAATCTGAAGCCAGAATTCAATCATATTTGAGAACAGTCATAATCTGAACCCTAACACCCAGAGTGGCCCCAAGACTGAAAAATTACAGCCAGCCCAGTAGCTGACTTCACATTGTGGTTTCGGTTTGCATTTCCCTGATGGCTAATGATAGTTGAACATCTTTTCAGGTGGTTATTCCACATTGATTTTGATGATGATAAAGTTTGACAAACACTAAAAATGTCTTCTTTAAAGACTCTTTAGACATTAAAGATCCCATGAAAATAAATCCAAAGAACATACAGACTGTAAAACAACACCTACTCATTTCTCCCTGCTTTACATACTCTGTCTGACATGCACATTAATGTAGCTTAACTCTTATGATCTTGGGTTTTTTAAGATTAATTTTGATTTTATTAATATCTCTCTCTCTCCCTCCTCTCTCTTTGTTTGTTTATTGAGACAGAGTTTCTTCATGTAGCTCTGGCTGGCCTGGAACTTGCTCTGTAGACTGGCCTGGAACTGCCTCCCTCTGCCTCCCAAGTGCTGGAATTAAAGGTGTGTGCCACCACTGCTTGGCATGATTAATTATTATTAATTTCTCATAATTATTTCAGAGAACTGACATTTGAAGTTAGTACAACTAAAAAAAGCATATTAGAATTTAGGCACTCAACATCCCTTAAATAAGGAGGGTGCATAATAGATACAGTGGTGCTCCCCAGTTGAAATAATTATAAGTTATCCCGAATTCTGTAAAAGCATGGTCCCATAAGTTCTCAAAAGAAAGGTCAAGCTGAGATCTGAGCATCCTGGCCCCTGGGGATGGATCTTCTAATGAGGATAAGGCTGTCTGAGACCTGGCAGCCCATGTTGTGGCCTGTTACTTGCACTTTGAAGAGAGTGCCGAAGGCACCTATGCAGAGCTTGCACTCAATCCTCCCTGGTCCCTGCTGGAGGAACTGAGCAGACAAGTTAGGTTAACCATCACAGTTCCACTGAGGATGATGCTGTTTTCAACTCTGATATTTAAAGCACTGGTAGAACTGCTGTTAATCCTTTCAGTTGATGCTTTCTGAACATTCAAACTTTTCATTCCACTTAGCAAATGAAACTCTCAGAGTCCTGCTGAATAAGACATTTTGTGTCCTTAGGTGGAAAAACTACACGATAGAGGTTTTGTTCTTTTCTATACTCAGCTCTGTTGTCCCTTGCTGAAAAATAGGCTGGTTGTTGCCAGTAATGACCAAGTTTTCATTTCACCTTCCTCTACTGTGCTCTTATAAAAACAATGGCTACTTGCTTGAATTGCAGTCGACGGCTTTCAGGAAACTCCATGCTGTCACAGCCATTTGGCCCAATGCAAATCACAGCTCAGATGACAAGCATTATGAGTGGATGGATGACACTCAAGATAAACAGGAGATAATCACACAGATAGCTAAGTTGCCCTTTCTCCCTCTCAACTTGGTTTTATGGAGACAATAAGCATCAACAGGAATACACAGCTTTAAAGTTACTGCTGTGCTCTTTGTGAATGTTCCTTAGCTCCACAGCCTTCTCCCACATGACTTTCTTCACTAGCCATTGGAACTTTACTGCTCAGCAGTGCTGCCATCTTGGGCCATTTTGACAAAACCATTGTAGGGTGGCTTTTTTTCATTCCTTTGACACGAACTTCAAAATTAATTTTACTATTTTTTAAAGATTTATTTGTTTTTATATGATTGCTCTATCTGCATGTACACTTTATGTCAAAAGAGGGCATCAGATCCCACTAGAGATGGTTGTGAGACACTATATGGTTGCTGGGAATTGAACTCAGCACCTCTGGAAGAGCAGCCAGTGCTCTTAACCGCTGAGCCATCTCTCCAGCCCTAATTTTACTATTATTTAAGTGACTTAGAAAGCAGTACTATATTGATCAGTACAATAATATTATGCTTTCTAAGAACAGGAATATATATTCAATGTGTTTATAAAAACCACAGAAAAAAAGTTATTCATCATAGAAAGAAAAAAAATCAATTTTCCATACCTTTTATTATCAATCAGGAATTGAGTAATGCTCAGACAGAACTCCAAAGGCATAGCAAGATGTAGTATTTCCATGACCGGCGTAACAAAGAAAAATTAATTAATTAATCATACTAACAAAGAAAAAAGAATGACAATGAATAAAACATGTGAACATCATTTACAGGAAGCTTAGTTGTTTTTAATAATTTTTCTGCTCAAAACAGCCATATTAAATGTTTGCCATATTACCATATTTTATCTAGTAATTCACCAAATATTTTAACATATTAATATCCACTACAAGAAAGAGGGTAGTGACATAGACACCCTTATATGGACCACAAGTAACCAAGTGCAAACCTCTGTAATCAGCTTGGCAACACTTTATGCTAAGAACACCTGGTTAAGACTTGGACTCTGAAGTCAGACGCCACCTGTACAGCTATAGGCAAGTTACTTCCTTGTTCTTTACCTTAGTTTTGTCACATGTAAATGGTGACTATACTACCAATTTATGCTATTAAGAGGATTCCATGATATAAGATATATGGAGAAAATAAAGCAATGTATCTAGCACTTACTAAACATTAAATAAGTGACAGTTCCTATTACTGTTATTCCCTTTCTTCAGAAATTGTACTTATGAAAAGTCATCTGAAATATGAAAAAAAGAGTTTCTAAAAAAAGATATTTAAGAAGTTTATACTACAAAACAGAAAAGGAACACCATGAAATGTCAACTATGGTGTAGCCATAAATTATCATATAACCATTGCTGAGTATTAAATAACATGGAAAAATGACTAAACACTAACATAAAAATATTGTAGACTACCAGTAAGTGAACAATTTAAAAACAAATTTATATGCAATATTAATTCTATAAAAACACACAAGTAGACTAAGAAAATACAACATATCAAATTGCTAAAATTTATTATGTTTATATTTAATGATTAATTCTGCAAATGTTTAATGAGTATATTCTCTGAATCTGTCACTATATTTGTACTAGGAATATAGCACTAAACAAAATACACAAGAAGCCTTACTATCAAGATTATACTCTAGGGCAGTGGTTCTCACCCTTCCTAATGCTGCCACCTTTTGATACAGTTCCTCATGGTGTGCTGACCCCAACCATAAACTTATTTTGTTGCTACTTCATAACTCTATTTTTCTACTATTATGAGTCATAATATAAATATTTATGTTTTATGAACATCTTAGGCAACCCCCAAAGGGGTTGCAACCCACAGGTTGAGAACCCCTGTTCCAGGAGATATTGGAACCATGGTATTTTTAGTACCTTCCAAATTTTCTTTGATGAGTTTGTGATATCATTTCACGATAAAAATAATTGTCTACTTTATAATTTTTAGCCAGGTATGGTGTCACACATCTTTAATCCCTGCACTTGGGAGGCAGAGGCATACAGATATCTCTGAGTTCAAAGCCAGTCTGGTCTACACAAGTTCTAGGCCACCAAGGCTATAAAGGGAGACTTGTCTCAAAAAAAATGTTTTTTAACTTGTCTGTTATAAAAATTGACAGGTGGTGGTGACTCATGCCTTTAATCCCACCATTTGAGAGGCAGAGGCAGGTGGATCTCTGTGAGTTCAAGGCCAGCCTGGGATAGAGAGTGAGTTCCAGGAAGGCTCCAAAGCTATACAGAAAAATCCTGTCTTGAAAAAAATTTAAAAAATAAAAAGGTAAAATTATCAGCGAAAGTCAAATGCCTGCAATTAAACTAATCGTTCTAAAAGGAAAAATACTTTTTATAAAGAAATAAACATGTGCCTGAAAATTTCATGATGTCATTGTTTTTTACTGCTGAGTAGAAATCCATTGTGTAATATGTAACACATTTTCTTTATCCAGTCTTTGGTTGAGGGCATCTCAGTGGTTTCCAGGTTCTAGCTATTACGAATAATGCTACTATGAACATAGTTGAGCAAGGGTCCTTGTGGTATGATTGAGCATCCTTTGGGTATATGCCCAAGATTGATATAGCTGGGTCTTGAGGTAGATTGATTCCCAGTTTTCTGAGAAACTGCCATACTGACTTCCAAAGTAGCTGTACAAGTTTGTACTCCACCAACAGTGGAGGAGTGTTCCCCTTGCTCCACATCCTCTCCAACATAAGCTGTCATCAGTGTTTTTGATCTTAGTCATTCTGACAGATCTAAGATGGTATCTCAGAGTCATTTTCATTTGTATTTCCCTGATGACAAAGGAACTCATGAACAGCTGTGGAGCCTCCATGGGACTGGACTAGGCCCTCTGCATAAGCTTGATCTGCTTAAGGGCCCCTGGCAGTAGGATCAGGATCCATCCTTGGTGCATGAGCTGGCTTTTTGGAGCCCATTACCTATGGTGGGATACCCTACACAGCCTTGGTGCAGGGGGAGGGATTTGGACCTGCCTCAACTGAATGTATCAGACTCTGCTGACTCTCCATGGGAGGCCTTACCTTTTTGAAAGAGGGAATAGGGTAGGTTGGGGAAGGAAGGCTGGGGGGAGTGAGAGGAGGGAAGAGAGGAGGATCTGTGATTGGTATGTAAAATGAACAAAAATTTCTTAATAAAAAAGAAATGGCTAACTCATGCAATGAGCCCAGGACCCGGCACCACCGCACAGCTGCCTCCCAAACAGATCAAGCCAATCGACTGTCTCACCTATTCAGGGGCCTGATCCAGTTGGGGGCCCCTCAGCCTTTGGTTCATAGTTCATGTGTTTCCATTCATTTGGTTATTTGTCCCTGTGCTTTATCCAACCTTGGTTTCAACAATTCTCGCTCATATAAACCCTCCTCTTCCTCACTAATTAGACTCCCAGTGCTCCACCAGGGGCCTAGCCGTGGATGTCTGCATCCAGATTCCTCAGTCCTTGGATGGGGTTTCTGGCCCAACTATTAGGGTGTTTGGCCATCCCATCACCAGAGTAGGTCAGTCCTGGCTGTCTCTTGACCATTGCCAGAAGTCTTTTGTGGGGTATCTTTGTGGATTTCTGTGGGGCCTCTTTAGCTCTTTGTTATGCAGGGACGCTTGGCTCAATCTGGGAGGAGGGACTGGACTGCCTGGACTGAGTCTATGAGGTCGATCCCAGTCCTCGGGGAGACCTTGATCTGGAGGAGGTGGGAATGGGGGGTGGATGGGGGAAGGGGAGGGGGGCAGGAAGGGAGAGAACAAGGGAATCTGTGGCTATTATGTAGAACTGAATAGTATTGTAAAATAAAAAAAAAAGAAAGAAATGCACAGACTACAGCAGGGATGCAGCTGATAGAGATGTAGCTAAGTAGTACAGAACTTGCCTAGCATGCACAGTCGCCAGCAGTACAAAATTGATCAGACTGTAAAATTACTTTCTCAGCGTATTAGAATGAACTATTATTTTAATAGAAAAACCTTAAATTTATGTAAGTCTCATAATTTATAACAATTTCAGAAAACTTACTTTAAACTCTACTTCTGATATTACATTTAGATAAACATTGTAATGATGAATTCTAATCCAAAAATAACCAACTTCAAGCCTGGTAATTTCAATAATATATCTTATTTTCATACATAGTATTAATTTGAGTAAGTCTATTCCTTTAGAAGGTTAACTTCTTTAGCCTCTTAATGCAAGAAAGTGGATTTGGTTCTTAATAGTTTTCAGCCTGTGTATGTGGGGGTGATATAGAATCCTCTACATTTGAGCTTCTGGGATCTTTTTTTCTTTCTTTCTTTCTTTTCTTTTTTTTTTTTTTTTTTTTTTTGGTTTTTCAAGACAGAGTTTTTCTGTATAGTCCTGCTGTCCTGGAACTCAATCTGTAGACCAGGCTAGCCTTGAACTCAGAGATTTCCCCCAGCCTCTGCCTCCAGAATACTAGAATTAAAGGCATGCCCTACCACCACCCAGTCTTCTTAGGTCTTTTGAGTGACTAAATTTCTAGAACACACAGAAAATAGCACAAAACTTAGAGCTACTGCCAAATTTGATTACTGTCCTAATTATTAAAAATGATTATTGCATAACCAGTAATTATACTAATACATAATTTTATGTAGTACAAATAACTCAGTTCTTAAAGATTACTAAAATACCCAGGCATGGTGCATCTACAACCCTAGAATTTGGGAAATGGAAGCAAGAAGATCAAGAGTTTAAGTCCATCTTCAGCTATTTACTGAATTCAAGGACAGCCTAAGATATACAGGATATATGTGATAAATGCTTTACAGACATTTTCTTGTAAGATTCTCCAAACAACATAACATAGACATTATTATTATTATTTTATCTCTTTTGAAGATAAACTGAAACACAAAAAAGTTAAGGCACTTGCCAAATGACACACAGCTATATATATATATCAGTATATTTATTTCTTTGCATATTCTACACCCTTAATAATAATTGAAAAATAAATAACAATGTTTATACAAGTAATTATTTAAAAGGACATCATTAGACAGTCTCATTCAATGAACAGTTTTTTCTCTTTGGCAACTGTGGAGGAGGCCAGGAATATCTCAGCCAGAGAACACAGATCTGATTGTTCTTCTTAGTACTTCCTCAACCCCCATGGCCATCTCCAAGTCCCTCAATAAAATGGCCATCCTTTTCCCACAACCCCTCCAAAACAAGAATCCTTTGTTCATGACTGTAGAAATGTTCATAAAGGTTGAGCAGCTGTAATTCTCTGCTAAACTAAGAGGAAACTGATTGCTTTGATTCAGTTCCTTTTTAAAAGCACCTTTTAATTTCATTCCTATTCTTTCTTCTCTCTTTCTTCCTAGTCAATAATTCCTTTTCTATTGATCAGTTTCCTTCTCAACCACCTCCAAATTATACCTATTGTTAGTAAATTACAAAATTACTTTGTGCTGATATTTCAAAATTGTATGTTCTTTACACAGAGAAATGATACCTTCAAGGAGTTCTCCATTACATGTTTTGCCTTTCATGAGGACTCTCATCTTTAAGAAAAGCCCAGCTGGATCTAAATGCTCCTATTTTAAACAAAGAAATCACAATGATATTATAACTCTGGAATGCAAAAGACAATTTTCAAGTAATTGCCTGTTTTGTTCAACCTTTGCAGGATGACTCAAAATCAAAGGGAATCAAAACTACAAAACATCATATAAATCATATAATAACATCTGTTCTACCCCCAAGGATATTTTCTGAAACTTTATTCAATCTCAATAAAATAATACAAGGAAAAGAGTATGCGAAACATTTCCATGGACTGACAAACATTAATGGCAATGTAAATATTTAAATGGCAAATCTCATGCCATATTCTAAAGAAAACCTTAAATATCAGATTTATTTTCTACTGTTTTTTGCTACTTCTATTTTTATTTTATTTTTGAGATTTATAATTATATTTTTCCTTTCACTTTCCTCCTTCCAAAACTCTCTAATATATACCTCCTCACTCTTTTCCAAATTCATGACCTGTTTATTCATTAATTTCATATATATATGCATGTAACAATTTTATATAACTATATAATATATAGTTATATATTCCTAAATGTAACTTCTCAGTCTGTATAATGTATTTGTATGCATGTTTTAATAATCATCCTTTTAAAGACTAGTAGAAAAGACACAAAATGTATTATTGTTTCTATAGGATATAGCTTTTATGTCTACCAATAATAACAATGCTGTCTGAGTGATATTTCCAAGTTATTATTAGCCAGCCCTAAGCCAATTGTAAATTCTTGCCTTTCTCTACTTTTGCCATCTTTACAACCACTGGCTAAACCTAAGAGAGTGTAGAGGGTAGGAGCTACTAAGAAATGTACAGCCTAGGCCCACAAACAGAACTCTTCCCTCTACAATGATAATTAGCTTATAAATAAATACTGTAGTTACTGGATCCATACTATAAATACTTATCGCTAATCATTATATGATAACTTAAGAATGAAAAATTAAGGAAAGTAACCACCAGTATATATGACACATATACAGAGAATAAACTAAAATAGTCAACTTGAACTCTGATTGATTACTGTGATTGGATTTCTGGTACTGTATCTTTCCACTCTGCCTCCTTTGAAGCTCAGTCTAACTTGGGATTTCATATCATCATATAATCTGATTTCCCACAGCTTCAAAATAATGTAAACATTTCCTAGTGTGACATATACCATGTATATATACACACTCATACCCAAGTATTTAAAGTATGTATGTATAGCTTCTAACATTGCAATTTGGATCTGAAATGTGAAACAAAAGCCCATGTTATTATATTAGAGTGTCCCCCGCTTATAGTACTATTTGGAGGTGATAGCCCTTTAACAGGTAGAGCCTATGGGGAAAAGGGGAGAGCAATACTGAAGGAGGGACTGGGACTTCAGTGCCTCTAACACACACTGCCTTTCTCCTCCCTCTTCTTCCCCTCCCCTCTCCTGTTCCAGTCCTCTATTTCTCAGGTGCTATGAGCTGAGTGCTCTGAGCTCCCACTATGATGTCCTACCCTGTCACATGCCCAAAAGTAACAGGCTGCTTGTCCACAGTTGAAACTTCTTCAACTATAAGACTTACTAAATTTTCCTCTAAGTTGATTATCTCAAGCAGTCTTGCCCACCTACACTCCATGGGGTACAGGTCCACACACGGCTGAGGACAGCTATGAATACACCTCAAGACAAACTTGTAAACTTACTTAAAATGTGACATATTTACTTATATTTCGAGGACTGCTGGGTGGCACATAAACAAGAGAAGTCATTTCGTACAGTTCTGGGGACTAGGAACTCCAAGATGGCAGTACTGGCATTCACTGGTTAGGGTTTGTTTTTTGTCAACTTGACACAAGCTAGAGTAATCTGAGAAGAGGGACCCTCCACTGACAAAATGCCCCCATCAGACTGGTCTGCAGGTAATCCTGTAAGGCATTTTCTTCATTGATGACTGATGTGGAAGGGCCCAGGCATCTCAGGGAGGTGCCATCCATGAGCAGGTAGTCCTGGGGTATATCAGAAAGCAAACTGAGCAAACCAAGAGGAGCAAGCCAGTAAGTCAGTAAGCAGCCTTCCTCCATGGCATCTTCTTTTTCAGTTCCTGCCTGCAGATTCTTGCCTGCTTGAGTTCCTGCCTTGACTTCCCTTGAGGATGAACTGAAATCTGTGAAGAGGAACAAGCCCTTTTCTCCCTACGCTACTTTTGGTCATGGTGTTTATCACAGTAATAGAAACCTAACTAGGACACAGTAGATGCAGCATTGGTAAAAGTCCTGCTTCTGGAGGAACTACCTTCTTGCAACATGTGTCCATACATGGTAGAAGGGTCACTAAGGCTTCCTTAGGCCTTTTTTTCCCCAGAGCTGAGGACTAAACCCAGGGCCTTGAGCTTGCTAGGCAGCACTCTACCACTGAGCTAAATCCTCAACCCCAGGCCTTTTTAAAAAAGTAAGGCTGCTAATGACATTCAAGAGAAGTTCATTTTCAATCTAGTCACTTCCCAAAGTCCTAACATAATTCTGTCAGCTTGAAGGTTAAGATTTCAACATAAAAATTATAGAGGGACACAAAAGTTCAGATCACAGCAACTTTTTATTTTACCTTTATGTACTATAGAAGAGAGTGAAACAATCTACTGTGTTTTTTAAAGAGGCATACTAAAGCAAATGTCTAAATTGGATTTCAAGCTATGAATTAAAACTTTGAAAATTTTAAATTAATATTTAAAAGTAAATGTCTCATACCTTGTTTGCTAGGAGTACAGCAATGAGGCCTTATTATAATATTCTTCATCATCACAATCCAAATAAACAGTGGCTAGTAATCGCAGAGCTTTAGCTATAATAAACAGAGAAGAGCTTCTATCTGAAGAATTAAACTACAACACAACAGCTGACTAGCATTTGCACAATGATGACATCATCTCAAACATAAGTTATTTTTTGTAATAGCACTGCCCATATACGACCACGTATTCTCATTGCACTAGTGTTACCAAAATATATCTCACTGCATTAGTGTATACCAAACATTGTCTAAAAATGATAGTATTATTTATACTTCTGACTTGTTTAAATTTAATATAACTGTTAAAATAATTATCTTTTTTCTTTTTGTTTTTTTCTTTGTTTTTGTTTTGTTTATTTTATTTTTGGTGGTAATGGTTTTTGTTTGTTTGTTTCTTTGAGTTGGGGGGGGGTAGTTTTTTGAGACAAGGTCTCACACTGTAGTTCCTGCTGGCCTAGAACTCTCTAGGATGCAAATGTCACTGTGTCCAGCTTAACACAATTTATTTTCTTAATGGCATCTTACCATTAAAGTACTTTATCATCCCCAATTTAAAATTCAACTTAGCTGCATTTTAAAATGAATGAAGTATCATTTAATTAATTCAATGTCTCCAGCTAGGACAGAATTGCTAAAAGGAGTAATTGTGATCAATGGGAATGAGTTTACAGATTCATAGGAAGAACTGGAAGAGAGGGAATAATAGATTGAATACATACACATTGTATGCATTTATGAATATTAAACAAAATATTAATAAACAAATGTTAAAACTAAGAGGTTTCAATAAGTGTGTCTGTCTCTAAGTAAAATAGGGATAGTAGGACAAGGCAAAGATGACCAATTAACTTTTTTAAAAATGTTAAGCATATAGTTCCCTTCAAATCCAGAGGAATGATGTTTGGATTATCATTTCTCTTAATATTTAAATTCAAAAACTAAGATGGATCAAATAAGATGCATATAAAGTAATATCATAAATATTGTGAAACACTTCTGAAGGAAGATGGGGCCCAACAACAACAACTCTACCCAATCCAGAATGATGCCATGGTAATCATCATCATACTATACTTCTTGCCAGAATTTCAGACAATCTTACCCACTACTCTAAAACTTGCTGCAGAACCTACAGTTAGTCTAACTGAGATTTAA